>NW_027116688.1:444328-449800 GCF_000696795.3 Halyomorpha halys | reverse complement strand
TTTTTTTTTAGTATCAAAATTATCTGCAGAGAAATTCACGAATAACAAAAAGCAAATGACGCTACGTTTGAACTGTTATTGGAAAGCGGTTAGTGGTTAGCTTTGCTAACTAGTGATTAGTAATTAGTGATTACTAACGGGATCTGTCGGCATTTCTCATTTATCTCAAATTGTCCACCGTTGGTGACCTCTTCTCTCTATAATGACTCCACTGTTCTTCTGATTTGGGCATATTTACTATATCAATGGAGGAAGTTGATGGGCAAGTTTTGCCGTATATAAGGGGGTTTTTATTTTATTAATATAAAATCCGAAAGGTAAATAAACTCACATTCTGAGTTTATTGTTTTTGCATAACAATTTTTTCTATTAAATTTATAATATTTGCTTGTTCCGTCTCAATTAACAAAGAATTTTATTTCGTCGCTTTTTAAAACTTATTTCTTAAATAAAAGGGATGCGGCTAACAATTTAAGGATAGTTCAGAAGAGAATTAATTCTGAAGACGAAGATGAATTGTGAAACGTGTTTTTATATTTTTTTTTATATCAAGAAAAATATTAGATTTTATATTAATAACAAATATTTTGGATTGTAAGCCAATCAAAATTTATATTACTCAAGTTTTTTCTCCCTTCAATGTTTTACATTTTTTATAAAGAAACAATTAACTATTAATTCACCTTACATCTGTTTGCTGCTCAATTATTAATTAAGAAAATCATGTATAGTAAATATCGAATTATACGAAAATAAATTTTCACGGTCAGGATTTCATGTTAGACTCTTGTATAAATGAAGTCACGATTAGCGGATATGCTTTTAATAATGGCACATAATACAATTTATTTTATTCTATTTAGAATTGTACATATTTCAAAAATTATAAGGTAAAATCCGGTTAATGTAGAATCCGGCGTTCATTTTTTTTTTTTTAATTCTGGCTCCAAATGGAGCCACTTAACTATTAACCAACTACAAGATTACGCTAGTAACCACTAACCAATAGAAAGATATCTTTGTAATGACCAACCAATAGAAAGGCAGTTTTCTGAAGAATTATTTGAAAATCTAGTTTCTTTCCCCGCCCTGTTCTCCTTAGCTACGTATTTTTTCTTCTAATGAATTTTCATCGACTCTTTATACCGTCCAAAATTATTCGATTAGTTTTTTTTCCTTAACAGGGCCTACTTTCTTCGTCATTCCACAGAGATTGCTAACTTTTATTGTTGCCATCAACGAAAGAAACTTGTGGATCAAACGCGTTTTATCTGGTCTATTCAAACAATAACCAGCGATTGGAAAGAATAACTCAGCATTGTCTTAGAATTGAAAAAAAAATCAAGTCCATCGTTAGAAAGTTTATAAAATATTAGTAAACTTGATAGTTGTTAATTTGATCGTAAAATTGACAAGTACGTCTGATATCATCCTTTCATCCTGAAATGTTGGGAAATTCGCCATTTTGATAGAAAATTCATAAATTTCCGGACAATTTAAAATGGATTCTTAACTATATTAAAGCATCTCAATCATAAAAATTACATTATGAAATATATTTTCATAATTTTTTAGTTGAAATATGTCCTCCAAAAATGATTTATTTATTATCAGGTTGTTATAATTATGGATTATACACGTGATTGTGAAATGAAATTTTGATTTTAATCAAGAAGTTATTTTTGTAAGAGATATTTTACCTAAATAACTATAAAACAAATTTCCTATAATTAGGTACTTACCATATAAGTAAGTACCAACAATATGAAATATTTAAAAATTTTTAATTATTTTAGTTTTGAAATTATCACTTATGTGCTGCCAAATGCAACACAACATTTAATAGTATGACGCTGAAAATGATTCTTGTCGATCCCTAAATGGTCAATCGGAATGACAGTAAAACTAAACTTGGCGTTCAGAGTGTAATATTAACACAGACGAATTATGGAGATAATTCTGAAATCTGATCATTCAAAATTTTAATTGGAGGGTGCACTAAGAAAGTGGAGGGGAGGAAATTTCTTCGTAATCCATCTGTCTTAACATTACAATCTGAACGTCAAGTATTGGTTTTACTGTCATTCCGATTGACCATACTAGGATCCTTTAAAGAATATTCAATTAATGTTGTATTAAAAAGTGAGTGCAGGTATAATATATTTATTGTTCTATTTTTAAACATATCGACAGAATTATATAATTCATTAGATGGGTACATGATATGTTAATTAATTTTAAATTACCTACTCCAGACAAATATGTTTTGAAATTGATTTAAAAATTGGCTATAAAATAATTTGTATATAATTTTCTCGCTATAAAATCTTTATTATTAGTTGAAATCTTTCTTATTTTTATTCACTTTTATAGATCGAAATTTTACCTTTCGACTGTTTTATCAACTTAATGTGATCAACGAATTAAGAATGAGTCGAGAAGTTTTAGGGTAGATTGAGGAATTTAACACTGATATCGATTAAACGTTATGTACTTAAAGGAACATACTTTTGAAGAAGTAGGTTTAGTTTTTGCTAAGCACAAATCAAGAAAAGTACCTTTACTATATGTTTACTTTTTTTTTTAAATGTTTATTCCTAGCAATATTATTAAATAATGTAATAAAATAATAATTTAACGAGGGTGTAGTTTATTTCTGTTGATTCAAAGCTGTTTAGGAAATCAATCTCTAATCTGGTCCCAAATCTTAAAGTTTTAGGGATGAATGAAGAAACAGTTACCCATTTTACAGAGATTGTGTATAACACAATGTGTGTCTCCCCTCATTATTTTATTCAATACACGGCTGATAAAACGGAAAAAAAAAATTTCTCACAGTCTAGCTCGGATGCCTAGTCTGGTACATGGACTTGTCACTCATCCATAGTGCCTTAGTCACTGACAATGAACTAGACTACTCCTTCCAATCATAAATAATTAAACATAATTATAATTAATTAATAATGATCTATATCTTTATTAGATTGCCTTTATCATTAATTAAGGCCTATCTTTATTCGATCTTTTGGGTCCGGAGAACTTCATTAGTTTGGGGAACAAACCTGGTGGTCGGGCGTGAACCCCGAATCATCTTGTTTTGTGTTGGAACGAATAAAATGGGCTTTCCAACAGTATAAAGCAAATTTTAAATATATTATTTTTATAAATAATAACTTCCTTTAGCTTCATTAAATTTCTATCAACACCCAACAAGATTCTTTATCTCTGGTTTAAAGATAATTTTGAATTTTAATGAATTAACCAAAGAAATAAAAATTTTGTCTTGTTTTAATTTTTGAATGGTTTTCCTTGAAAATCATCAGTTGGAGACAAGTCAGGTAAATATGGAGGTTAAAATAGGAATTCAATTTTTAGATCATGTAATATAACGTAATTATATTTGTCAGTTACCTTTGAAAAACTTTAAAATAAAAAGGAAATTTTAAAATAGGTGTTCTACCATGTACATCATATACACTTGGTTTTTCTAAGGCTGAAACAATATTTTTATGGCATCTAACGTATTTAAAAATATATATAATTATTACAAGATAGATACAGGGTAAAAGACTATAGGTGAACTTTTTAATGTAAGTTGTAAACCTCAGTTGAAGGACATGATACATACTTGTGCTATGTACAATACGAAGGAGGATGAAATTGTTTCATTTAGCAGGAAGATGTTCCATTTTGAAGTAAAAAAATATTTAGGTTAATATTTATGAGCAGAAAGAGATAAAATAGATATTTTAAATAGTAAATGTTGAAATAATTTTTTTTTTAATGAACTATTTATTAAAGATCTTTAATAACAAAACGTAATTTAAATAATTAAATAAGAGTAAAATATGAAATGACAGTATTGTGTATTTGTATATTATAATATGGAATATGTAAATAATGACACTTTTTCAATTCAATTCAATAATGACACAAACTCTTTCATGGATTACAGTGGTATCAATTTATTTGATTTTATTCTTTATTGACATTTGGTTGATATATAACATGATTTAGGGTTGTTTCCTATCGTGGAAATAATTTTATAACCGATTGGTAGATAAAGATGAAAAAGATTCATACTGTTGACGTATATTGGTTATAAATATCTATATCTATACTGGATATAGATTGCCATGGACCCCTACTGACAGTTGTACACCCATCTAGACCATAACTGTCTTTGAGATAGCGGCAGGTGAGACTGCACAAGGTGGCACACCTGAGAATGGTAGAGCACCTCGAGGACTAGCAGTGTGGCCAATTAGTGATAGTCGCTATCCAACTGCCACTGCCACCTCTATAACACAATACTGTCATTACAGTGCCATAAGACCCTCTGCCTCTGTCATTTTTTAGTACCGATCCATCCGCAAAAAAAGAAACGCGCCCTGTCAGCTCACTTCGATGTAATTTCTAGATATTCCACTTATACAGGTGTTTTGTTAATAAGAACCTTTAATCATCGAGTAAAGATCTGCAATTCTTCAAAAAAATAAATAAATGTAGTGAATTCGTAATTCATATTTCACAAAATAAAATTATGCTATTGAACTTAATAGGTTGCACTAAAAATCCGTTCAAATTCAATAATCATAATCTTCAACAGCTTGTTTATATTCATATCTAACCATGAAAAAAAAATATTAGTATTTAAAAAATAACTAGTTATCATTAATGACTAATAACAGGATCGATCCCCAAAAAATACTGAAATGAGACTGATTTTTTACTACACAATTTTTTATATTTTAGCTTTTTAATATTTATTCTAAGGAAACTGTTACAAAATCAATATTGCGAATATAAACACTGATTTTATGTATTTTGTCATTCTGTTAACTGAAAGGTAAGCATTTAATTAGTTGTTTAGTAGCAATTGCTAATATTTTGAAGAATAAAACTAAATAAATGATATAATGCAATTATAGATTACAGAATTTAAAATGAGCACATTATAATGTAGATGTAGAATTTCGAAAACCTGTCAAGTCCGTTTCCAAATGTTAAATTAAAAACAGAATTTCTTCCAAAACAATTAAATCACATGTAATTTAGCTGTAATTGGAAGAAAATCTTTAATCTCCTGATAATTTGGTTCCAAAACTAATAAAAATTAAGAATTTATAAACTGATTGCCTGGTTTTAGAAATCCCTACCGTCATCTATTTCAACAAGTTTATAAGAATATTATTAATATTAAAACTATAAAATAAATTTCCTATAATTAGGTACTTACCATATAAGTAAGTACCAACAATATGAAATATTTAAAATTTTCTAATTATTTTGGTTTTTTAAATTATCACTTACGTGTTGCCAGCTCCAACACGCCAACATTTAATAATATGACGCCGAAAATTATTCTTGTCGATCACTAAATGGTCAATCGGAATGACAGTAAAACTAAACTTGGCGTTCAGAGTGTAATATTAACACAGACGAATTATGGAGATAATTCTGAAATCTGAT
>NW_027116688.1:442371-444278 GCF_000696795.3 Halyomorpha halys | reverse complement strand
TTAATTTTATGAAAACCGTATTAAATATAATGAAGAGTCAGGGGTTCTGATTTTTCTAAGGAAATACTTTTACTAGATCAACGGTTGTGCAGAGAGGTGTTTTGGTCAGAATCACGTACTACCGCCAGATTTTTCCCCAATTAAAAGTGACCTCTTTATATGGCTTTGGAGGACCCCAGAGTGCTCCAGAACTCACAGCTACAGTGAAATAGAAAATAATTATCTGCCATAGCCGGATTCAAATCCGGGTCCTTGGAGATGATAGCATACTCCCTTACCACTGAGCAACCCCACTCCCAAAATTAACAAGTATATATTTGTTAATAATAATCAAGATTAGGTTATTTACCTTTATTTAAAGGTAAATAACTCTAATGATATAATAATTGTTTATTTGTACAATATACGGTCTTAGCGAAGTTACTGAGGAACTACTTTTAGCACTAGTGTCAAGAAAGGTGATGTAGGGTCCAGAAACATAAGTTGAGCCATCAAAATGTTTGATGGGTGAAGATTTTTCAGAGTTTATCATTTTTTTTGGAGGGGGGGGGGAGAGTTAATTTAGAAGGAATTTGGAGCAAGGAAAAATAGCTAACGCACCAACATCTGTTCTATATATAGTGAAGGGGATATTACAATTGCTTGGGGGGAATAGGAGATCGTACACCACCGAGATAAACAAAATTTTAAAATTTACTCGGAATTTTAACTTAAGGTTTAAGTAATACTAAACTTTTTCAAATTGATGTATTTAAATTTTTGAAAATAGATTTTGAGGCAAAATCTAACAAAAAAGGGGGTGGGAGGTGATTATAGGTGTGAAATAAAGTAAATAAGGAGTCAATTGTTTATATAAAATATTATTACGTATTCTAATGTATCGTTCAATTTTAAGAGATGAAACCTTTCTACATAACAAAAAAACAAGTGTATAATTTCTTTTTTTTTTTTTTTAAGTGAAGAGGATAAGTAATGATTTTCTGTGGTGTACTGATCCTAAGATATTAATAATATACAATCATAAGTTAAAAGAATAATAATTATAGTGTGTTATTATAATAAATGGAACTAGAAGGGCATTTTCCCCTAAAAGCGTTTCATTTCACGACCCAACTTTCACTATTGATGGGCAAAGATCGATCTTCAATTAGATAGCAGCGCCACTGGCCCACAACTTCCTCTTTCCAGCCTCACAATTCTCCTTTAAAGTAAATGGAAGCAATTGTACAAACTTGTCAAAGATCTTCCAATAATAGCAAAGTTATAGTAAACAATATTTGTTTCAGTCTTTACGGTAAGGAAAGCTTTGGATTGATACTCCAGATATTTTATTATCCCTTATTTACTGATATAATAAATAATTAATATTTTTTATAATAATTAAAATCAGCAAGTTAAAAATGAGATAATAATTAAAATCTGTAAATGTTGTGTTTATTTTTTACTAAACGTTAATAATGAACGGCTATGTTGAAGTTTTTCAATTCATGCATTAATGCTAAATGTGCTTATTTTTTAATATAAATATTGAAGTTAAATCTTAAAAAAATAAATAAGGCGAGCAACAGTTACAATCGTTCTTAAGGAGATTGTTGTAGTGCGGTCATGAAACCATCAATTGATTATACAAAAATTATAAATAAAAATTCTATTGTATCTTTCATTTTTATTCATTCCTCATAATTTCCAAAGAGGTAATCCCTAATATAGTACATTGGTTTGTGCTACAGGGATGAGTGAATGCACCCATAGTGAAAGACGCTACTTAATTAATGAGATTGTATTTTTTTTTTTTTAATTCTATGTATATAAACGACAATATTTCATAATAGAAATTGATATAATTGACAAATATGGGGTAAATATAGATTATAAGATTTTTAATTGTATAATATATATAAATATAA
>NW_027116688.1:436883-442136 GCF_000696795.3 Halyomorpha halys | reverse complement strand
CGAAACGTTATATAGAATAATATGTTCTAATTTGGAAGTTTTTTCACCTTAGCATATTAACAAATTAATATAAATAACTTCCTAGAATAGAAAATCCTCATAATTTCATATTTGAGACACTCGGCCCTAAAACATGGTAATTACCTTTTTACTGTGAATTTAGTGAACGGATTCTAGGACTGATTTTAATATTTTTTAGGAAATTTATATTATTAAAGGTACATTCCTTAAAGAAGAAATGAAATACAAAAGGTTGATCGACCCCTAGTAGACCTCATCCAGTAAACAGGCTCCTTCAGTGAAGCAACAGCGGCAGTGGGATATTGTGATCTCTCTGGGACAGTCTCCCATCATTGTCAGCCGTAATTACCACACGGTTTGGGTCAATGTCATTACCTAGATACCTCTTGTATGTGTGTGTACATATATTTAAACCTGGAAGAAAAATAAGATAGTTGCTGTCATAGCAGCAGCTGTCGAAGACACTGTGATGAACTCTGAATATCGCTGTCGTATCATTATGATCCGCTTGATAGTTGATACTACTTACTAATATTTTCACACGGGCGATAGCCTACTGCCACACGTATACACCTTGTGAGTGAATTGTCTATTCTTATAGCCTCATAACAACTAACATACAATATAACTATATATTTGTTATTAACTGCTTGTTGTGCGTTAATGGTAACAGTGGTTAGAGTTTTTAATCATTAATTTACCAAGTTGAACTACCAACGTTGAAACAAACACTGATAGTCCTACTAAGACAGAAGTCTGTATCTGGAGATGCCCCTTAAGGACCAAACTTTTGAGGTCCTCAGGAGCTATGACTTCCGTTTCGACCTAAAAGATTAATGAGCCTTTTTTTCCTTACAAGAACCGCCCACGAACCGAGATAAATCGAAATCACCGGAGAAAGTCGATTTTCTGTTTTCCCGGCTTCAAGATTGTTTCTGTCATCAATCTCATTCCGCCATTACAAGTAATTCTCACAGTACAGGTAATAGGAGGCTATCCAAAAATTTACTCTACATCAATCAACAGATACAGGTATACTGAAAAAATGACATCGTGTTTGGTAAACTTCAATCCTGTTCCATCTTCTGATTTCCTCTGCCTTTTGAAACGGATCGTTCAGTTCTCATTTATTCGATACTTCAGGATCTTTCACGATTCTGAAGCTTTATTTCGCAGAGCTTAATCAACGGAAGAAGTTGCTCGGCATTGCAAAGAGCGTATTTTCAAGTTTCGAATAGTCGTCAGTAGAGTGCACGTCCTGTACTCCCTAGTGCCTGAGGAAACGCACTCTGGTGACTTCTAGACTGATGAAGTCTAATCTCATGAACACCCCATGGAGCTTATCAGTACGTGTTATATGATGGCCTCAGTGGTAGATTGGTTTCAAGAATGCAGAGGATGGGGCGCTCTTCGCATGGCCTCTAAGACCCCCAGAACTCACTATGCGGACAAGTATGTTCAACTCAGTGGATCCCTAACATTTTAAAAACGTGTTACAAACTCCTTCATGTTGTCCATATTGCAGGTGGTTATTTGCAACACTTGCTGAAGAGGGGAAAAAACAACTTCAATCAGTTAATTCCACGTGGATGGTTTCTAATTTTATACTACTTTTTGTTTCGGAAATTTATATAATGGAACCTGTTCATTCTTTTTCTAAGATCCTTTATTTTGAAGGATTGTTGCTGGTTTTAATATTTTTTTTTATTCATGACACAAAACTAACACGTTTGTATGGATTACTATTCGTATGATGCCAACTCGTTCCGCCACGGACACCGCAGAGCTTGTGGAAAGATGAAGCGCTTGGAATTTACTGAAACTTGTTGATTCCGCCTAAAAGCGTTGTTAAGGTGCTCCAGATTTCCTGCCAGAGAAGGACAATAGGCAGGAGGGCAATCTGTGACCGGAAGTGACGATAGACCGGGCGGGGTCTCCTTCGCTGCCGCTCCTTAAAGGCAACTTATCCACGGCTCTAGCTCTTGATCAAGGAGGCTCCGTGCTTCTTACCACTGCTTGCTAGATCTATTGCCTTCTGAGATTAGGTTTTGGTGGACGTTAGGAATGCATTTTTTGCTATTCCACTGCCTAATTCGACTGTTTTCCGTCAAAGGTGATATTGTAGTCAAATGTATATGTAAATAGAGAATACTAAATTTTTGGTCCAATACATGATTAGTAAATATGTACAAAACACTCCTTCCAAACTAAATTTATAGAAATTAATATGAACCCTAACCTAATTTTAATTTCTTTGAAAACTGAGGATTGAAAAAAATGGGATTTTTTGGGGGGGGGGAGGGAGCATGACGAATATCTAGAAGAAAATTTCTCAAAATCAATGATAGGATTAAGAAAGATTTATCTTAAGCAATAGCTTGGTGGAATGAAGTGTATTCATTGGACATTCTGGATATGTTGACTCCATTTATCCAGATGGTGTTTTTGTGGTTTGGTTTGGTTTTTGGAGGGGCGAGAGAAGGAGAGAGGAACCATCAGGTTGACCACAGAATCATACATTTATAAATTTTAAATATGGGAGGAATGATATGCCCAATTACGTCATTGTGTTGTCTTATTCTACAGGGACGGTCAGTCGGATTGATAATAAAACCAAAGGCGGACGTACTGACTGATCGTGGTGTAGTAATGCCGATGGATTACCGAGAAAAATTTTAAATCCAATCATTCTAAAGTAGAGGGGGTACTGAAAATGAAGGGGAGGCTCCAAGCACTCGGTTTGTATCGTTTGTTTTACATTATTCTTGCAGCAAATACCAAAATAATGGCCAAACAAGCTTCTGTTTATAACAAATCAATGGAGATGTTGATCAAGATCCATTTTGTTTGACATCTCTAAGTAAGCCTACGCCGGACTGATAGATTAAGGATTAGGGTGATTCAAGTAAGTCACGTGACTTTTCCATGATTACTTTCATTCCAACTTCTCTACCATTGGGGAACCTTACGTCAGAAGGAATTTGCAGAATATCTAATTAATTAATAATATAATGAAAAAGGATAAAGTTTGAAACTTAAAACTATATTGATCATGATTAGGATTTCATTTTTATGAGACCAACGACTTGGCCACTGGGTCGAATAAATAAGTTTTTATATGGGGGGAGGAGGGGGGTTATAAAGAGAGTTTGGACTCTCTGGGGATCATACAACTCCCAGTAGCTCTGAGATTATTCATTGTATTTTTTTTGTTTTTTTAATTTTTGGACCTGTCGTTTTGTGTTTTAATTTATATATTCCCTTAACTTATTTATTTAATACATAATTTGTTTTAACTTATCTATCATTGAAGTATTTCTTTTAAATAACTATACTGTTTTGTTTTTTCTTAATCTATATATTTATTTTTTTAAATTTATATGTTTCTTTGTATAAACTGATTTACTGTGATGACTGTTATCTTGGTGTGTTGTCTTTGGTTTGATTTTGCATTGCTGTCTGATGATAAATTTGTTTAACGGATCACTGGAAAGAAGGTGTGTGAGAGTGAGATAGGGTGAATAAAACTGTCAACTTAATGAAATAAAATTGTTAAATGTAATGAAATTGTTAAATTGATAAAGAAAGGAAAAAAATAAATGAAATATAATAAAATAATATATTTATGTTTAGTATTTGTATTATTTTTATTTGTAGACGAGTATTGTTTGTGAAGGAAAAAAAAATATTGTATGATTTTATGTATTGTATATGTGTGCGATCATGGATTAATTGGGATGCTGTGTATTGTAGTAACCTAATGTAATTGGGCACCATGGCTGAATAATGCCTTTCTCTCTTCTCTAGGATTTTTCATCAGGTTTACAAAGTAATAAACCAAAATAAGTTTAGCACACTTATTTGATTTTAGTTAACAATTGTAAGTAAAATTTTGCTTGTTAAAATGTTAAAAACAATTTACTCCCAATTACTCATGAAATCGGTATATTTTTCCTTAGCGGATTTCTTTGGAGTGGAAATTTCCATTTTTCCTCTCCGTGGATCCGCCACTTGTGCAACTTTTGGCGCAACTTGCGCCATTATTCCTCCTGGGCACCCATGATGTACCTAAACATAATCAATGTGTAATTAATACATATTAATAAAAATCCAAAATTTTTTATTTAAGACTATATAATAATAAATATTTTTATAACAAGTATATATAAAGATTCAACACATCTGTGAAGTTTCGGCTCTTCATCTGAGTTATATTATTAAAAAATATTTTTATGTGTACAACTCGTGGAATGTATTTGTAGTTAATTTTCCTTATTTTCAGTTGTTTTCACCTAGCCATGTTTTGTCTTGTTTTTAATCTCCAGCAAAACATTATGTGGATAGTCACTCTTTTCATTTTTATCCATTTTCACCTTTACGATGAGTGTGAACTAAATCAGTATAGATGAATCATAGACAAAAATAAAAAAAAAATATAATCCACACGTTTTGCTGAAAATTCAACATAAGACATAAAAATGCTTGTTCTAATATAGTTTTATATAAACAATTGTGGGTTTAATGTTTAATTTCCTCAATCATTTTGATTGATAATTGTTATTTAAAAATTAACTCCATCAAAAAAGCAAACAACTAAAATAATATTGGGGTAAACTTCTGTCGTTTTAATGTTTTTGTAAAACTTATGGAAGCCCAAAACTTTATATATGGCCCAATGGTCAACCCCCTAGACTCAAATATTTAAAGGGAACCTTAGTGAAGGTCAAAGTAGCTCTTGGTTCAATTGGTTTAAAATTTATTAGTGGATTATTAATAGCTGAGATATCCTGACAGGTTAAAACAAGATAATTACATAGTTGCACATATCATCTTTAGTATATTTCATTTTAAGTATACACTTCAAATTGTAAATGGTTATGATATATACAAAAAGTATTTAACAATATCTATGGCACAAAAATTGTAAACTTTAAAGGCCAAATTAAAATTTTTAATTTTTTTACCTCTCTAAACTTTTTAATCCTACCATAAGACTTTTCCACAGAGTAACAGCTTAAAACCTTTATTTTTTCGAGTATTAAACAATTTTTTATAAATAATATAACTTCTATAACGTCGGGAAATTAAATCATTAAATGTGAAAGGAGAGTGAAAAGATTTGAGGCTGAGGTAATTTAAGTTCTAAACGTCCAATTTATTAAAGTAATAAAGAATTAAAAAAGGGTTTTTAATTTGCCCTTATTATATGATATGTTTATTATATATAATAAT
>NW_027116688.1:434163-436833 GCF_000696795.3 Halyomorpha halys | reverse complement strand
ATATTTTTCTCTCACAAATATAACAATTACAAGACATATGAGAGAAGATGGTTGGGGAGGGGGGGGGATGTTAGCGAAGTGTACAAATAAGTAAAGTGGAGGATGAATAGAAGTTGGGGGGTTCCGCTCGGCCACGGTAGATCGTAGCTCAGTCATTCATTCTTCACGATTCACTGTTCACTGTTCAGTATGGCATTACAACCCTTTGAAAAATATACAATGGAAATATATTTTTGGAACAAAAATTATCCCAGCCTTTTTTTGGAGTATTCGAAATTCAGTGATCATTTAACAATTCCTTTTTTCGCTCCATCTCTCCTCTCCCCCCCCCCCCCGAAAAGAAAAAGAAATAGATCCGCTCAAGATTTAAATATCTATAAGCTATAAATACTTATAAACTCCACATTAATATATCGATAGTCAACTATATGTAGCTTTAACCAGCTGTCATGAACACAAAGAGGAGATGCTTTTTGCTAACTAGGCTGGCTTGAAGAAGGAAAATGAAACTGCGACAAGAGGAAGAAGTAGTGAAAGTGGTGACCAGGGAGCGTAGAAGAAGGAGGGACCTCCGCGACTGGAGGAAGCGGTTCCCAGGTCCTTGGGTACGAAGCAGTCTGAGGGTCGAGATTGAGTCAGAGGTTGGGAACCTCTTAGCTCGTCGGATTCCTATAACTCTTTGGAATCCTCAGGGAGAAGTAATAAAGGTTTAGAATATTATCGGAGCGGGAGGGGTGGATTTTCTATAGAAGTATAAGAAGAAGAAAGAAAAGTGGTCACCTTCAGCGGTATTCAGACCTCTTTTCTTATCGGGGCCATCGTTCTATTGACAACCACGTGTTATAGAATTCGTCTTCATTGTATTTAGCTGAGTCGATCATTGAATTAATCAGTCAATAAAATGGTAACATCGATAGTTGATTTCTGGTATTTTTAAAGATCCATATCGGAACTCCCATAATATTTGCAAATTATTAAAGGACATAAGCCCTTACATTCCTAAAATATTTTATTAATTAAAGAAAACAAATCTATATAATTATATTTATAATTTATTTATATTACAAAACCAATCCATAAGCTATTTTTTAATGCTCCTTTTAACTATCTATTTATTTATCTATTAGTGAAGATTAATTTCAAATCAAAGTAGACTTTTGTTTTTCTTTATCACTAATCTTAATATTTATTAGTCATGATTTTTTTTTCCTTTATTGTTTAGTATTACATTCTCTTATATAATTTTAAATTTGGTAATAAGAGAGCACATTTACTGGATATTTACAATGATGCATAAATTATTTTGTATTATGACAAAATAATAAATAGAAACAAAACATTACACAAAATTTAACTTAATTAAAATAAGAATACTATTAAATATGAATACATAAAACTTTATGTGCTTCCGTGCATTGTTTAATGCTGATATATTATCCTTTAAGATTAAAATAAAAACAAAATTGACTTTAGACCGTGTGATAAATTACAGTTTTACATTTCACAGTCGCGATGGACTAACCACCATAAAGCTAACCACCTAGAAGAGACAATGATAGAGGCAGAGCCCTAATGACGGGAGGTTTCGAACGATTTCGTGGTGGCTTCTTCAAGAGAGGCGGTCATTGATGGAGAGGGATTCGCTACGCATGCCTCTAGCCTTTTTACACCCTCTGTGACGGGCTTCATTCATGAGATCCCCTCCCAACAGTTTTTACCTTCGTTCTGGGAAAGCTCTTCTACCCACAGCTCCGTAATTTGCCCAAACTTCTCTTGGTCACTATATAAACTTAGTAACTATTTTATCTACCAGAAGAATTGATAAAATATACAGTCTGTTCCTCAATCAGCATTGTCTGAGAAATTTTATATATAACATGACGAACTGTTAGGATAAAGAAACTTTTTTTTAGGCAATTTTTATCAATCGTCTTAAAGCAAAACTCGGAGGACCAAAAACTGCTACAGCTATTTTGTCCCCTATTCATAAAAAATGCCTAACCTAATTTAAACCAAACGTTGTATAGTTGTAAAAAACGTCTCGAAGAATTAAAATGTTTCCCACAATATTGAGAAAAAATACCAGCCCTACAAAAATAATAATTTATTTATTAAACAGTTAATTCATAGGGCTAAAACCAATTAGAGGTATATTTTATACCGTCTTAAGCCATGATCTTGCCGCCTTAAGCAATTGCCGTCAAAATGATTTCAAAGGTACTTGTTCCGTTTTTATACAGAGTCCTAAGAATTCCTATCCCAAGTAAAACTCGCAGGACCAAAAATCTCAAAAAACTGAGAAATCAATTTTTTCCTTCATCTTTTTTAAAACTTGCATTGAAATATATTTTATTCTCATAAATTGTAAGGAGAGACTTCTCTAATTCATTGTCAACAATACACTAAATTATAAACACATTGTAAGACTATTTATTAATTTTTAAAATAAAAATACAAAATTCTACTAAATAAAAACTAAGTAAAATTAACTAAGCCGATAGTGAATTTTTCAATATTGAATTGATTGAATAAATTGATATATTCAAACAATGTTTTTAACAAGTAGTGTAGAATACACCTTTGGAACAAAGAATATATGTTTAGTTTAAATTACATCAGTATTAATTGACCTTATCAAAAATGCTTGTTCTAATATAGTTTTATATAAAC
>NW_027116688.1:415024-433862 GCF_000696795.3 Halyomorpha halys | reverse complement strand
CAGTGGGTCCGTTAAGCAGGGCTTTGAAAAACAGGTTACAATTGATATAGACTAGATACTAGATATTGTAGCCTAGATACTAAAGACTGGAGGCTAGATACTGGAGACTGGAGTAGAGTGGTCATGTAAGAGTGGTTATGTTAATATTGTCTAGTTTATGTAAGAGCGGTAGATAACTGCACTTCACGCTTCGTAGCTCTTTTCGCAACTCTTAGTTCTTCGATAACTTAGTTCGCCTTTAATTGTTACAAAAAATCTATGTCACTTTTCTTATTTTACCTTATCAATAATATCTTTCGATAAATAGCCATTAAGTTTTGTCTTAAACTAATGGTCCCTAAATTATATGTCATATTTTTAATCCGTTATATTAATATATCACAAAGTAGATTATTATGAAGGTAATTTACCATACTAATTATAGAATTATTCATATAATTAAGATTTGTCGCCCTCTACTTGAGTTTGAGTCTTAGAGTAGAGATGAAGAGTATAGTAGATATTTTTGTGTACAGTGCAGGATGAATAGAAGTTGGGGGGTTCCGCTCGGCCACGGTAGATCGTAGCTCAGTCATTCATTCTTCACGATTCACTGTTCACTGTTCACTATGCCCTACGGTACCGTGGTACGGTGTTACATCATTCACTAACTCCCCGAAAAACGTTCCACTATCAAATATAGATTTACAAAATTCCTACTAGTTGAGCGTGGTCGGACATTCTTCAAGTTTACTGTCCTAATAAATTATATCATCACTCAAGTGATAAATTAAACAGTAATAAAATAACAAAAAACTAGTAATGTTGGAAACGGCATTCTACATTCTTGAGATGCTCTACACATTTTCCAAACGAAGGTTCCCTCAAGCTTGGGTCCATTAAACTGACTGGTATAAATTGGCCTGAATTTTTTGCCTACCTGTCTCGTGTCGTTCTATGGACGCAAATCAAAGACCGTTTGGTCAAGGGCTTGTGTTACTTCCATACGTTTGTGCCTATTTAGGTTTTTTTTAGTACTGTCAACTGATAAATATTTGTGGTCTCCGTGTTTTAATTAAATAATTTTAGGAACCTTTGGAATCAATAATTAACTCTAGTTTAAGATTGTATATTTTAAAATTTTGTCATTTGGAGGTAACACATCCTTTCAAATCGGGTCAATTAATTTCAATTCAATTAATGTGGCAAAACCCAAACTTACCTTTCTCCTTTTTCATAATCCTTAGTGTAATTCCAAATTTGTGATGGACAGTTATTATTTATTCAATGTAAAATATATCATTAACCAAAATTGTATTTAATGTTTCTCTTTATTAATCTCAATCATTATTGTCTAATACCACTTCAGAACATCATTGTTTCCATATAAATCGTTTCTTTAACCGTTAGAGCATGAAGAGAACAATAAAATCTCGAAAATTCACCAAAATATGTTCTTTGTTATTGTTGTAATCCTGATCTTCAAAAATTAATTTATTGTCAACAGTAAAGAAAAAAATGGATCAATTATTATATATAACCTTATACTATTATATAATATATTCATAAATCATACACAGGAAAATTTTTGGAACATCGATTTTTGTTTCATATTTTCCAAAATGAACTTTGTGCCAGTATTTTTTGGATTTAAATTCCTTCAGAAGACAAGACAAGAAAGGGATTTAAATAAATAATAAAAATGATGACGATTATGTTTTTTTCTTATGCGACAACATACCAACATTATAATGGAAGAGTTTTAATAAAAGGTACATAAAATAAACAAACACATGTGTAATAATTGTAATTAGGAGACACATACCACAAGGGAAAACATACTTTTAGTTGTCACAAAAAGATTTTTTTTTTTAATCGGAGGATAGCTTTATTGTTTTTAACAAAGTTTCTGGATTTCAATTTTTGGGATCGGAGACCACAAAAATAACTTCGTTCTGGTCTTCAAACGATCTTAGCACGCTACTGGTCACACATTAAAATCTATCATGAATTTTATAGAAGTTCGGTGTTTCGAAAATTAATACAAATTAAAAGTTATTATATTAGTTAATGTACATACTCAACATTTACGACATGATAAAATGTAAAATATTAGTTTGTGCGACAAAAGGCAGACATCGGGCATTTCACATCCTACAAACTCAAATAAAACAAAGTTACTTCAAACCAGTATTAGCCGACGTTAGAAACATCAAACATAAGGGGTGTTCATGAAGTTGTGTTAAATGTAAAATGTTTTACCATGTTAAATGTTATAAGTATAGGATTGTGAACAGCCCTATCTAAAGTCATGTTAAATGGTAAATACATAAGAGCTCCTAGCGAATTTTCTGAGCAACGTGTTTTATAACCTTTCCTTCCAAAACTTCATGTTATTAATTACTTCTAAGTTTTGATTAAAACAATTTATTACAACATGCCTAAATTGAGTGAAAAGTGGAAGTGGTGTGAAAGTTTGGCTACTGAGTAAATTGACAACTGTCATTACATTATTGTTATTGTCATCCATTGCTATATTAGTTATAAAAACATCCAAAACAATACTAACACAAACTACGAGAAAGTAAACAAACAAATTGGTGACGAGCTCAACTGCTCTGTTGTGTGACTTCATTCTCAATTTAACAGATTTAGAAACAGACTCTCAATCATGGTATATGTTATATCGTTTTAACATGGTAAAAGAAGGATATTTCTCCATTTAACTTGAGTTTTTCCATTTAACATGTTAGACTAAAGATCATGAATACCACCATAATAAGTTGGGACGTTCCCTTACCTTCTCACTCCGCTCCTGATATTTTTTTTTTCTTTTTTTTCATACCCTCCTGTAATGATGTTAGTGAATATTTGGTACATACATAAAGGAGGTATGCTATATGTATAGCTGGGTGTTAAGGATACCTTGGATTGCCTTTTGGCAGCATGTCAGATTGGCCGACCGGTCTAAGGCGCAAGATTCAAGCCCTGGTTCCCTCGCTCCTGATATCCCATAACAGGAGCTTATCTTAACTTTAGAACATTTTATAATAACGAGTTAGAATATAAAAATAAATACTCATCGAGTAGCATTGTAAAATTTGCTAAAATTGGCGTGACATACTTATTCTCACTATTTTTCCTGGTAATGAAAAAAACTACATGAAACATGCTGGTGTTGGAAGCGAAAACTAATAAAATTACAAGATTACCTGATTGTTTTCATTACAGCAAGTGCTTGAGTTTTAATCTTATCTTAAGTCACATTTAATAAATAAGAAAATATTTTTCACAAAGTTGATTATAGGAATAGGACTTATTATCGAGGTAACTATGGTTGAAAATAATTGGAAGGCAGCTGTTGGGTAATGCCCCGCAATCTCGGCGGAGCGTGAACATTAGCAGTTAATGTTAAAATGTCTCTCAAAATGGGACTAACTACTCCAGGCCGACCTACAAACCGATTCGAAACTTATCTTTCTTTCCATTTTTATGTAACCATTCCGATCTACAGCTGTTGGGTAATATCAACACAAAAAGATATTGTAAAATAAAATAAAAAAATTGTTAGCTTATAGCAGGAGTCAAAAACCTTTTGATACTTGCGGACTATTAATAGGCTATATGTGAGGTGGCAGGTACCTAGATAATTTTTTTGAGTTCATATTCAATTTAAATTGGGCATACTGTTAATAATATTTTTAAAATAGAGTAATAAATATAAAAACTAGATATATGTAATACTAATTATATACTGCACGAATAATAATATAAGTTGAACACATTGAGGCCAATAATGTTATTAAATTTATATTATGTCTAAAAAAAGAGAAAAATAAACAATAGTTACTGATTATTAACGGGAAAACATAAAATGCTCCAACCGGTAGAATTTCATTTCTCATTTATTTCTCCTTCATAAATTAATATTTTATGAATGGAAGGGTGCATTTCAAAACAGCAATATCGATAAATATATCGTCTACCATTTCATAAACAGGTCCAAGTCTTTTAGTTTATTGAAATTATTTGTATAAAAAATAACCGTTAATTTTCTGAGCTGTTTTTTGAAGAAAAAAAATTATACAACATCGCTCCACTTGGAAAAAGACTAAAAAAAGGGTATAACTAACTAAAAATACAATATACAATGTACAAACATTAGTTCCCTTACTTTAAGATGATTCATAAAAAATATGAAAACATCATTGACTTTATTTCGATCGCTTGGTTCCCAGAAACTGAGTAAATTCATGAATTGCTGTCTCACGTCGTCAAATGATGATGTATGAATATTTTTCTCTCACAAATATAACAATTACAAGACATATGAGAGAAGATGGTTGGGGAGGGGGGGAGGATGTTAGCGAAGTGTACAAATAAATAAAACTTATTTATAAGTACCAACCTTTCAGTCATATCTACAAGCCTTCATCTGGACGTCTGGAGCCAGGTTCCAAGCCCAAGTGACACTAATACGTGTACTATTATATGCCAAGTAATATGCCATTACACGCCAACGAATATTATATGCCATGTGGCGAAACATTGGCACTAATAAATAAGTTTTACTTATTTGTGTTGTACTCTGGCATGTACATTCTTTTAAAATCGATTTAGGGCTATAATTTACTTTTGTTTACAATTATTCAAAAATTTTAATCGCTTCCATTTCAGAAGAAAAGGTGTAAGCTCTGATATCTTTAATACATAGTGATAGGAAAACATTGTTTTGAAAATTCTTTGTTTTAATTTATAGTCGTTTGATTAGACCATAAATGTAAACTAATAAAGCTAATTTTTCAATGTCACTAGTTTAGTTTGCATAAAAATAATTTTCATTAATAATGAATATTCGAAATTTGAATTTTTCGTGGTAAGCCCGTAGTTGTTGAAAAATGCAAAAAATTGGTGCATGACATCTCTTACTGCTCATCACAAAGGAAGATGATAGTTGATCTGCTCGGCAAATCTATTGATATAGGATTCATATTTTGTATTGCCATTGTTTGCTGAAGGATGTTTGACCTCACTTCATGTTAATACACTACGCATATAAACTCTTCTAGTAACTGTTCAATGTTACCCATTTTTTTTCAAAATCAACTCGCTATGGGATACTATTTAAGATTGCAGCTGATGAAGCATTGCAGTCGACTGCTCCCTCCCTCCCCCCAAAACAAATGGAGCTGCGCGGAGACCTTCGGCGGCGGTGATTAGGAACAGGAAGTGACGTCATGGAGCCGACAATGTCCATTGTTGCCTCTTCCCACAGCGAGCCGTGTCCACGGCCTGCCCCGCCGCGTCTTCACGGCCTCCCTCTGGTCGAGGAGTACGACTGGATCCAACCGATCAAGGAGGAACAGCGTGTCTAGGTGCCGCACGCAGATTAAGGGCGTATCTTATACCTGTGAGCCACGATGCATATTTATTTGTATCTTTTCTTAATGAAGATTCTTACAATCGACTAATCAGAATTCGAATATCAATTACTGCTCCAATATGAGATATGTTGAGATGGAACCAGACGTTCGCTATTTACCGCAAATAAAAACCGTTTATAAACGCCTGTGTGCTTCAAGGAAGCTATCTTGGCATGCTTTGAACTTTATTTATTTATTGAAATGTAAAACTGTATTAAATAAAACATACTATTAAATGTTATATAACAACTGTATGATACAGTCTTGAGAAGAACCTGCTCATTGGTCGAACTGCAATAAAAATTATTGAGTAGAAGACCTCGAGGCCATATTCTTTTCAGACGCCAATGAGGATCATCAAGAATAGGAGAGGAAGAAAGATTAGAAACAAGCGGGTTTAGGTAGTTAGGAAGTTTATCATGGATGGATTGATAACTAGTCAAACCGGCAACATGTGGAACATTGATTTGAATCATTATGGATGATTTTACTTGTGACAAAGCAAGGAGCATTAATGATTTAGAAATTTGTGGTTTTGTGGCGCACCGAAGCTCGACTCCATAAGTCCAAATAACTTGGAGCTTGCGTCGGCTAGCTACTACATTCGGTGTAAACTATTTTTAGAATAAGCAATTTTTATCATAACAGGCTAAATAAAAGGAAACAAACACGTCTAATCTGTTTCATAACTGAATTTAGTAGTATTGAGAGAATTATAGGCGACTGGACTAGGTGACTTAATGGCTGAATTAAATAGTTATCCGATAAAATTTCTATGAATTTTAATATCTCCCATCTTCTTCCCCAAGGGTACGTCTCCTTTCATTTCATCCTCTTTATAATACAAGTAATTTAAAGCCAAAGTAATAACCTACACAAGGTAGATGCCTCTCTAGAGCGTATGAGCGTGTGGACAGAGGCTGTCACTTTGTGTGTGTATTGAGGTAAGTTTGTAACTGTCAATCCAAATACCTCATCTACACTCTTGCGCATGTGGATACTTGATATAGTTTGTCATATATGTTGACGCACTTTAATTCACAATCATTGTATAAAACAAATTAGGATAAATATCGATATACCTCCAGAGTCAGTCCCCTTTTGTTGTAAGCGAGAGCTCTACTCTCGTTTTCCTCGGTGGGAACTGTTCCCAGGGCAGCAAGGTCTCGGCCACCTACCGCCTTCCGCTCTGGGATTGTTTAGCTTGTCTGGAGAATTCCTTCCAACATTCAATCTTCTAAACTACATCTATTTTGTACCTCTAAGTATCGATCAATTTTAACAATAAAGTCTCCTCTACATTCTCTCTCTTGAAATCAATAAGAAGAACATAATGACATATCTAAAATATATGATTAATGTAAAATGTTTAAATAGGTTAATGGTTGATTATTTATACCTTGTGATTTTGCAGGCACTGTTTGATAGTATGGTATGCATTGATGTCCATTTTTGCTGAAACCATGTAAACAATGGTTAGAGGATACTATACTTCAGTTTTGACCAATGAGAGTTATTAATTCCTAATACATAAATAATGAGTTACTTGTCGGTCATTCCCAATGACTCATCATGTATGTATGATCATAATATCTGATTTAATATCATTTGATAAAGTAGAAATGCAATGCTAAGAGGCATTGTCAATGGTTTTATAACTAATGGGTTGGGCACTTATTAGTTGATTACTTTGTTAATTAATTTTACAACGTTAATTTGTTTATTATATTTATTTTTTAGTTCATATTAGTTTGAAGATAATCTTTTTGTATCAAAGGCGTACAACATTTTAATTAATTTTTGATTTGTAAATATTTGATTATTAATATTATTGGTGAGTAATGTTTAATGACGTGCATTCTCTTTGTTGATTGAAAGTAATTTTATGAGAATAATAAGATCGTTGTAAACTTCTGAACTATTCTTTGATACATTTGCCTCTTGTTTATTTCATTGGACAGTTTTTGTTTTTCGATTTAATTTTTCATATTCTGACAATTTAGTGAAAAGTCATTAGTGTGGTTTGTAATGTACCTGAAAATGCGATGTTCCGCATTGCAGAATAATTGGTAGGAGTGACAATTTAGATGTTAATTAAAAATATAATAATTATATTAATTGGATACCATACTTAAATATAAAACTGTCATTAGATTTTATACAAAGCAATTAGTAACATGAATAGAATTTCTTTTTAGTTCGGTAAAAAATAAAAAAATATATGGTTTTTAATTATAATTATAAGACCGATGTGCAAAAATAGGATATATCCAGACTTGCTTGAATTGAACTTATGTCATTTTCATTTACATTTAAATTTTTCATTTGAGTTTTGAATCAAATTTTATTGAAATTCAAAATTTTGTTTTCATTATTTCCTATTAAATTAATCCACAAAAGGGGTCTAATAGTTCGAATCAAATCCTTGTCTGCAATTTACAATTTTATTTTTAAAGTAAATGTTCCTATATGGTAGTAATTTGGTGGATAATTTTAAAATAAGAAGATTTAGATATTTATGATTTTAAATAAAAAAAAAAAAATAGGTTTTTAACTTGTAATTAATGAATGATCTGGGCAGAATAGCCTGCAAAAGAAATTTTAAATTTAATGTGAGAAAGAATTTATAATTGAAGATGTCCTTGAGGATGGCTAAACTGGCCGAAACGTTGGACTGTTGAAATAAAAAGTGTTGAGACAAAAAAAGATAAAAATTTTGATTTATTTAGTAAATGTTCCTTTCACCATTAAAAAATATAAAATTCTCCAATTTTTTTTTTGGTGATTTTAGATAATCACATATTTCATCTTTCTCTTAATTATTCACATAAACATTTCTTACCCACATATGTTTTTAGTTCACAGTTTTATGTCCAGGTTTTGGATCATGAATAATGGTATTTTTGTGTATTCATTATTAATATTGATGCATAATATTTACGGTTCTTTGGATCTGATTAGTTATAATATTGTGTTGCACCGAGGCAGTTTTATTTAAAGTTTCTCTCACACCTGTTTGGTGTTGCTCAATAAGATTATTTATATTTATTTAAATTCTCTCATTTTCCTTTTATCTAACCTTCCTACTATCATAATTTAGTGATTTTAATTTCCTCTAATACCTAATTTTCTATGATTTAACTTTTAATATGTACTGCAAGAGGTTTTATCTATAATATTATGATAATCTGTTAATTGTCAATTGTATTAGAGTGCTCAATTTTATATCAATTTTGGTTTATATTAGTTTAATGTAAATTTCATGACATTTTTCTAAATATTAAAAATTGCCACATTGTGTATAATAGTCAATGTATATACTGAGAGGTTAATTTTAAATTTCTTTGTTGATACTTATTACTTTGATTAATCATAGTTTGTTATTTTAATGTAGTTGAAGAAAATTATTTGTAATTTGTTTTTCATTAAATTTATTGCTGTTCTGTACAGGATGATTGATGATAAAAATGATCATTTCATATGTCAATAGATTTGTTGTTCATTACTTTAATCATTTCTAAACACTGTAAATTAATGTTTTACGTATTTTCTAAGATTTTTATTAATTAATTTAACATGATACTGATGTGATTCATACTTATACGAAAGCCATTATTATTCCATCTAACTTTCTATAGTATGTTATGTTTTTTTTAATTCATAAAAAACTCTCTATGTTTAACTAGTATTTCCTGGTAGGATGTGAAATATGTATGAAATTTCATAATAGATTATTATAAAATGATTTGATAAAAAATTATGACTTCATAATTGTTTCAATATTTCTACAAAATGTGATATACTAACTACTGGATGAGAAATCTGATGATCATAATATATCTTAGTATGCTGGACAATTCAATTCTATTAAATTTTTTATAAATTGTCTCTTTTTCATACTAACAACTGTTTTCTTTGTCATTAAAAACATCACATACACTCATTTGTACGATACTTACCATACTGGTAACTTTAAAAAAACCTTTTTACTTTAGAACATACCTATGACTGAATAATTACAGTCCTGTCCAAATTTCCCTTTGTGTGGGAGAATGTATGATGATTTCTCAGTAAAATGTTTTAATTTCTCTACAAAAATAAGCCTGTTAGCAAAATTTGATTATATTTTTAAAAAATCTTAATGGAATTACATAAAAAAAAATTAAAACCAAACCAATCCATAAAAATGTCATTTAACTTTTAAATTTGAAACTTGAAACTAATCAGAATCTAGTTCCTTTTACAATTTTTTTTAAAATGCTGAGTGTAATTAAAATATAACCATTTCCAAGTCAAATTAAACTAAATTCTGATAATGGAGTGTAATAATGGTTACTACTTCACAATATGTTGTAGATGCATCCATTTCCAATTTTGAAAGCACATAATTGTGGTCATTCATTGTGGAGTTAATTGTTGGAATACTATGTATGTATAAATGGATGTAGAAACGGTGATCAATGAACTTGTTAGCTCGGTATGGTCAAAGCCTACAATAAATATTAAACATTGTTTCCTATCATGTATGAATAAATGTGGGAAAATATTGTTAAAGGATAGGTTTGTTTTAACTAAATATATTCATGAACTTTTGTTAAATATCCGTATCAAATAATATTTTGATATTACTTTTAAAAAATATTAAATACTTCTTCATCCAGGGATTACATTAAAAATGCTAAACAATATGTCTCTTTTTAATCCGCAAATACATATTTAACTGTGATTTAGAATAGTGAATGTTTGAAGTTTCATTTTGTAACAGGTGAAATAATATATACAAACTTTCAAATTGAACCATCTAAGCATAATTTTTAACACATCTAGCATAACATGTCGTTGGAAGTTATTCCTAAATGAATATGAGTGAACGGATATTATTAAAATGGATGCAATTCAATTCAATTGAAACAGAGGACAGTGACTTAGAGGTAAAAGATAACTATTTCCTTCAACTGGTGAGAGTTATAGGCCCACCGGCCAGTGCTTCGATCTAGCGGTGATTGTGTTAACTATTATCTCGGACTCTCCTCATTTCACTACTACTACTATTATTAAATTAGTAATTTCTTACCATAAAACACATTGCAAAATACATACATATTTTAAAATTTTAACTTTTTTATTCACTTGCTATTAATGATTGGAAAATATATCATATTGATCTGATTTAATATTTACAAATAATGGCTTTCAAAAATTAATGCCTTCAAAAATGCTCTCTCTTAATTTCAATTACAAAGCAGAAGTATAAATTTCACTAAACAAAAAAATTATTTAATATAACTGTATTTAGAGCTATAAAATTCATAACATTATACGTTTCCAATATTGTTTTGTATATTCTCAATTGATTTAATAATGATGTAGTTTTATTTGTCATAATTGTCTTCGAGTTATTAGAGATGATATACAAATTTAAATTACAATCATTTCAATCAGTATGTCTGATAATAAAGTAGAATTAAATATTTTAAAATTTTGTAGTCTTATTTATATATCCTCTTAATCACATAGCATCGTTATTAATATAGACAAAAGCATAAACTTTTGATACAATATTTTGTTGACAAGTTACTAATTCAAAGGTATTTAAAATATTGATAAAACTTCATTAAGGAGACAAGACAGCACTTTTTTATTGTTACAGAAGAAGAAAGAAAATATCTTGATAGTTACTTTTATTTTAAAACAGATATATATTTGTTAGTAATAAAGTTAATATAGATAATAGCATACAGCTGCTATTGCCTATGATACAATATTTTGTCACTGTATTTACTAATTCACAGGTATTTAAAATATTGAGAATACTGCAGAATGTAGATATGACATTGGCTTGGTATTGTAATAGAAAAAGAAAGAAAATAACTTGACAATAGAGCGACATTTACATTTATATTAATACATATATATTTGTAGTGTTAAATGTTGATAATTAACATGTTTATTACTTGATATAACATGCTTCATTAGTATTAATTTAGTTTATGTTTTTATATGAGACTATCATATTACTTAAATATAATCTTTATGAAAATTTTGAGATTAATGTGAATAAATAATGATTACTTCAATAGTTATGATATAAACTAAAATTAAATATGTTATAATAAATAATAAATTTAGTAATCATTTTATTTCAGGGAATCAATTAGAATATTTAACTTCCTTAGTGCTATTGTTTTATAAAAGTGTTAAATTTGACAATTAATATTTTAATTATGGATTTTTTTTCTAAATATAGTTTTAAATTAGTTGACATATTCTTGTTTATTGGCAGTTGTGGATTGTTAAAAGTTCATTAGTATTAATGTAATCAGTTATCATTATTACCTTTAGCCCAACAGTATTGTGGCTGATTGTAATATTTATATATGAATAAAAATTTGAAGCAAATAAAAAAAAAAAGTTAAAATGGTATGGTTGTACAATTTATTGATTATTCATAGAAGTACCCAATTGCAATGTGATCCATGGTATAAAGTTTAAACATCCTTCACAGGATTAGAATAATGTTGCAATTGGGATACTTGTAGAGGTATTCAATCCCTTTTTGACATGGTCTAATTATTGAATTCAAACAGTTCCGCATACTGAAACGATTGGGGATCGTGCAATATCTAGGAATGAACAGAGATTGGCTGGTTCCAAAGGCATTGCAATGCTAAGCTTAGTTCAATTAGCGCTAACAATCAGGAATGCCCTATTCATTCCTTTCCTGTCCAGGCGCTAGATGTCGCTGCCTGTCCGAAGTTGGAAACTGGGCAATACTATGGATAGGTAATCTTATGACAAATCTAGTGAAATATCGAGTTCTGTCCATCAGTTTGTTGGATTCATAATTCCTCCTATTCTCTTGAGTTTTTTTTAGATGAAATTAAAAAAAAAATTATTAAGATATTTTTGTTATTAAATGGGAACTCATTATTTTAAGCTAGTTTGAACTATTATCGGATTCAAAGAGGGGGATGCGGGGGACGACCCTGCTGTAATTTTAATATATTTTTTTATTATATCATTTATTTATATCATAAACCAAATATATTTGTTTCATACAACGAGAAATATATAACATATATAACATTCAGCATTTTAACACAAGATCTTGACCGATATTCTGTGGTTTTTTCTTAACAGATATTGTTGAACGTGGTTTGGATTCCAAATAAAACAGTAGGATTCCAGTCTTCATTAGACTTAGTTGCAAACAATTTGAAAATAAAATTAAATATAGATTATTTAAAGAGTCTCTTTTTTGCGTTCTCCCCCAAAGATGATTTCAGGTTTCACCCTTGGTCTGAACTGAGAATATTTTGTTAATACCGAAATTTAGAGAGAACATTTTGACAGAGTGTTATTTTATAGTGATGAAACTGATTCACTCGATGGCATGATAAAACATACAAACCAATATTTTTACGGAATCACTTAGGACTAAATGAAAGTAATTTAATTACGCAGGTGCACGAAGAAACTGTGTCGATCGGCTAACATGTAGAATTTGGGCATTGCGGAAAATGGGAAACCTTTGGTTGCGGTTTGTGGAAACCCAGCCCTACAGCTGCGGTCGGACAAAAAAACGAAAGGACATTATTTCCAGGGTTTCCTTTCTTTTCCCTAGTTTCTACTTTTTTTTTCTTGTTATAGAAAACCGCAGGTTGGGCTGCAATCAGAGTTGTGGGTAGCTATAGTCTGGTTCTAGTGACATACGCTCTCGATCCTGTAAGGCTCTATGCAACTATCTTTCGTAGTGCCGACACATTATGCATTTAGTTTTTTTTCTGATACTTTCCGAATAGGATATGTTTAGTGACTTAATTCTTTCAAATATCCATAAATGGATAGTTTAGGACAGATAGTCATTGCACGATCATAACTCAGTCAAATCCGCTTTGCGATTGGCAACTGGTGGTACGATAGGATTTGGAAAGAGATCTATAATATAATTATATTATTAAATTATATAATAATTAATAAATTAACCAAATTTTATTTTAAGTAGAAATAAACCACACTTTCCATTATATCCTTCCATTACTTAGTAGGCACCGTTCTTTCTTTCGTATAAAAATCAAAACTACTAATAAGATAGTAAATACTTAACTAATCTCTCGTCATTTAATTTTCTCTTTTTTTGCTCCTTCTTTCCATTACTATGTTTGTTTCTGTATCCTTTTCGCTTATATATTCATTATATAAACTTACGACTAGCATTTACTTAACTTATTTTCAGTTTTACATCATGTACTTTTGGCTTGTATTATTTCTATATTTTGATATATTCCGTTATAAATATTTTTAAAAAATGATCATTGTTTCAATTTTCATTTTTTATTTCGTCGGTAGAAGTGTAAAACCACGCAACTGTCGATTGCAAACTTAGCAGAAGAGAAAAAAAAAAAACTCTTAAAGAAATTAAATTTCCATCATATTAACAGTTGATGAGGTGAAAAACCTTACAAAAAGATATTAAATTGGATAACTGTAATAAAATTGTTTTAAATTTAAGTAGTTTAAATTTGCTTCATATCCTACTATCTGGATTTACTACTGAGCTTATATTTATTCATCATTTATTTTATGTTTGTTCCTTCTTTTACCTCGCCCTGATGAAGGTCTGGAATTAGGGCGAAACGTCAGTTCATATTAAAGCTCTATGTTTCTTTCTTGACTGATCCTCCTACCATATTATTTACTAATATTACTGTATAATTTTTAAGCATATCGTAAATTAAAGCTCGACTCCATGATCGAGGTGCAGCAATGATAACAATTAATAAAAGATTTATTTTTGAAGCTTGGGGGAATAAAAACCAATGCATATTTTTAAAGGTTTATGGTTAAAAAAGAAGAGAAAAATGAGCGGGATAGCTTAGTGAATAAGGCTTCTCATCAACCGGACCTTAGTCCTTACTCATCTGTAGCAGATAATTATTTATTCTGTAAAAAATAGATCGGTCTTAATCTGGGAGACCCTTATGGGGCATAACTCAACCTTTAAAAATTGGGTAGCCTTAAATTGGGGGAAAGTCTGTCGGGTGAGCATTATTCTGATCAAATGTTTTCTTTGCACGAACGTTGTTCTAGAAACTGGTTGTAGCGGTACAGTTTTGTTTGTGTTATAAAGTTGTCTGAAAAAGACTTAAAATTAAAATTTTATTAGCAAAAACAAACCATGTTCTCTGAGGCCAGTAACTATTCTTGTTTATAACACAACTATCAGATGTCCATGGTTTCTGAAAACCTTTAAATTTTTGTTTTTCGAGATCATTTCTCTTATTGCATGGAATTTGTACACCAAGTGCCGATTTATTATATAATGCTAGTAATGTAGAAGTTCCTCATGCACTTTCCATAATATGTTGGCTTTTCTAGAGTCAGCTCCATTTAACACTACTGCTCTACTCAGTTAATACTTGGGAATGTGTGGCCTACCTTACAAGGAGAATTTATAATATCTTTCCATTAAAAATCAAACATTCACATAGCAGTAAAAAATTTTGAGGCTTATCCATTCGCTAATTCTTGAACTAAGTTTAAACCAGACGTACAGTATGGTGCGAGGTAAAACACTAGCTTTGATGGTGTGGGGTTGAAGTGAGGGGGATGGAGATATGAATGCATTAAAAGTCTGGCATATCCAAGAGGGGTAAAGGAAGGAGCAATTTGTATGCCTTTGTAGAGCGATACCGACTGTAGAGCAGAGACTGTTTTGGTAAAAAGGGACGGGATTGAGCTAGTTTGAGGTTCAATTAGAGGTTGCCCGCCCTAACGAGGTTTGCGGTACAAAGTGCCAAAGTGCCTCCTGTATCCCCCTAAATAGGTAATGGCTACCTCCCCGCTATGAATTCTTAAACCCGCTTTGCCATAACCCCACTTCCGCTCTCCCTTTTTATAGCCTCTACTCTCTAGAGTGCTCTCTCTCTTTTTCAAAGCGATTTTTAAACGCTCTATATATCTTTCTATTAATATATTCTGGGGTACGGTATGTATTGTATGCGCAATATTTCCCGGCAAGGAAATTTTTTTTAATCATTTCATGATAATCTTTTCATTTACGATGCCCGTATGTACGTACGGGTATACTCATCGACTAAATAAGAAGCTGGCTCAAGCAAAAGTGTCCATACGCCGTGCGGTGTAAGCATTTGTTACAATTAAAGGCGCAAAAATGGTCTAAAGTCTTGGTTATAACCATTGCAGCATCTGTCGCAACCACTGCCATGGTTTAAACTTTATAATTTCTGCTATGACAGTATTTACTGCTTTTGTATTGCATCTGACTAGCGGCAGTGAAACTACTGTCACCTTAATTATCTCATAAATACTTCTTGACAAAGAACTCTTGTAGCTTACTCACATTATTCCATAGCCACTTTTGATATTGTACCATCTGTACTGGACAGAAAATTGTCACCGAGTCAATCTTTCCCCACTCAGAAAAGAAAATTAAGCCTTTTTCGAATTCGATTGAACAAATGTAGGTGTATGTTTCCGCCTTTCTAAAATAAACGATTGTATTGTGTTTAAAAAAAAAATTGTATAAGTTTATATCTTTTTATTATTATCTATAAAATATTAAAAAAAAAAACATTTGAACCTTCGTTTTAGAAAGGCAGGAATAGTTTTAAGTAATCTAAAAAAAAATTATATCTCGACAATACAACTTGAATGCTAGAAAATTCTGATAATTACAATTCTAATAAAATATGCTTAATTCTTCAGCCACTCTTCTTTCAGGGAGAGATTCTAAACTAACTGGGCAACGCAAAATTTTGTGGAAAGAATATATAAACATAGCATCATATATTCATTAATTACTGTATTTAGAATACGATACATGAGTTTTCTTGGGTTAAAAAAAATTAATAAGTATATGTATCCAATTCAGCGTGCCCAGCCATGATTTTTTAAGATATAAAGTGGTCTAAATAATATGGAAAAATTAAGCAAATTTCGTTAGCTCTTTTAGTCTTTATTCCTTCATGATATTAATGAAAAGAGATCTTTCTATAAGGAGATCATTTGTATTAAGCAAAGTAACCATAAAATAAAACTTTATAAGGGTTTAATAATTGGGAAAAATAAAATTAGATTACCAAAATTTGGCTGATGTAGAACACTTCTAGCTCTGGAATGATAGGAGAGAGGAAATGTTGCCTGAAATATTCGACATGACAAAAAAAAGAAATCCGAGAATTATAATATTAGTCCATGAATTGTGTACATTTAGAATAATCCATTTCAATAAGTATTATGTAGACCTACCTACCTTCAAAGAAAAGTTAAAAAAAAATTAAATATCGATAATTGTGATCTTACAATATTTTTTAAATTAGGCCATGTTGGATATAAGTTTGGCCCAACCTTTATCGAGCCCCCTTGGACAAGTTATCTTCAGTTTCGAAAAACTTCGGAAAATGATCCACTCGAGCGGATGCAACCCGTGGATGGAAATCGGTCACGCTCTCATTATCAGTTTCCAAGACCTGTCCCCGATATTGCAAAACCTTCCAGAGAAATTTATCCCAATTCGACGCTACAATTGTCACATGGTTTCAAGTTGCACCGTCACCTTCGGGTACAATCGATCTAAAAAGTCATATGTATTTGAAGATAGTAAACAGAAATCGATGTTTCATTAAAACTACCAATGTCTGACTTTCGATGTTTTGAAATTGAGGCATTTTTTTTATTGATAAATTATTCATTTTTTCTATCTGTTGAATAGAATAATTAAAATACTGATGAATTATTGAATCATTTTGTTAAGAAATAAGAAATTCTGTTTGTTCAAAATTTGATGTGGATTAATATTGAAAAAGTAAATGGGAGGTTGCGAGTGCTTCGTTTATATTAGTAGTTTCTAATTCATAGAAGTCTGCGACTCTTTTAGTCAAAAAGTGGAACATCCACGGATTACGGAGTCCTCTCTGGAAAAATATATCAAAATTAGGTTGCTTAAATGTGCATCCTAAGGCACATTTTAATAATGTATATAGCTGTTAAAACCTTTCAGGTAACACTAAGACATGAGTTAAGGTAATAAAGGAGTCCAGCCATTGGCCGTGGACCAGTTTTGGGATCCACTGGTTTATATCGTACCTTATGTTTATTCTAGCAGACAAATGTCAAAATAATGGCAAAGCAAGATTTTTGCTTATTACGAATCGAAAGAGACATTGCAGAAGATATTATTCAATTTCTCATTTATAAGGAAGCATCAGTCGGCCTAATAGTAAAGGGGTATTATGGAAGTCAGCCTGACTTTTGAATGATGACCACCTTTTCTTTGGTAGTGTAGGAGACCCCTTCAGGCATTTTAATTTTATTATATAAATAAACAAATTATGAATATACAAACATTAATTTCTCATACATACATTTAATTGTAGTACATTGTATTAAAGAGATTATTGTGGATAATGTCTTGGGAGTGCAGTAAATGCAGTATAAATCACTGAATGACCGAAATAGTTCAATTGTTTTTCAAAATGAAGAACATATTAAATTCGACATTAATTTAAATTGGACAGACCGTCTCCAAAATATTTTAAAATATATTGTTTTAAATCTCCAATTATGGTTTCTGTCATGAAACTATTTATATTTATAAAGCTATCACCAAAATTTCCCTAATTACTGAATAGAACCTGTAGTTGCATTTACGAAATATTATAAAAAAGTTGATTAGTCCATGATTGAAAAATTGTATCTACCTGTATTCATTTTTCGTTTAATAGAATAATATCAAATATTTTCAATCAATTAATACCCATAAAGGCAATCAAGTTATTTATTAATTAATTCTTACAAAAAAGACTTTTAATTTGTTTTATGATTATAATTTTTGTTTTTTGCGGCTGCAGGAGGATAGTGAAGATGCTTTGGGAGAACCCTCGCCCTGGAAGGGAATAAAGGGGGGGGGAGAGTTGGTAAAAAATGGCGACTCTAGTGAGCGACGGAGCACGAAATGAACTCTCGGGAGATAGATACATATTTCACACCCCCCTGAACACCATCCATCTTGCTCTGGCGGCTATCATTATACAGTCCTCTGGGTCTGGAGCAAGAGCCCAAAGAGTCCTGGAGAACTGAATCATGTGGACCATAAGGGTATCAGCTATCGGCTGCTGATAATGATCTCAAGTAGGGCCGCAATGGGGTTGTCCTAATTGGCCAAATTATATTAGTGTTGATGTACACAGGCTTGGCTGTGTTCACATCTGGCGTTTTAGCGGATCCATGCTCGTATCTGTGGAACTATTGGTTTAAAAAAAATCATTATTAACTTCATTTTAAAAAGTTTTTAAAGCCCCACTAATTACAGAAATTGTGGGATATTGTGTTTGAACTTGAATACATAAATTTTAATGGTCAACGCTTTAAAGTCATTCTTGATCACTTCACATTCTAGTTATAATAGATGAATT
>NW_027116688.1:414325-414669 GCF_000696795.3 Halyomorpha halys | reverse complement strand
CTATTTTCTCCTTTATTTATGCGTTAATATTATAAATTTATCTATTATTTATAGCAATATGAACTGATTATTTTATCCATTAAATAAAATTAAATGTACCTTATTTGAAGATTTTTAGAAAATTTGGCATTAAAGCCCTGTTAGAGTATTTCAACATGGATAAAGTCTATCTGGAATTAAAGAGCACTAAATTTCTCATTGATTCACTAAGTTTAATCGTTGTGCCGTTTTGGTTAAAGTAAAAAAAATGTGGAAAATCGATTCTATAAAGTGATACTTCCAATAAGTTTTTGAGACATATATTTTTAAATTATCAATTATTTATAAGTAATAGAAAAAAATAT
>NW_027116688.1:397024-414275 GCF_000696795.3 Halyomorpha halys | reverse complement strand
ACAATATACACCAAGAATAAAGAATACAACACATTTTAAAAAAGATAACAATGAAAGTAGGTTTACATTCGAATTGCATTTCTCTATTTTCTCCTTTATTTATGCGTTAATATTATAAATTTATCTATTATTTATAGCAATATGAACTGATTATTTTATCCATTAAATAAAATTAAATTTACCTTATATGAAGATTTTTAGAAAATTTGTCATTAAAGCCCTGTTAAAGTATTTCAACGTGGATAAAGCCTATCTGGAATTAAAGAGCACTAAACTTCTCATTGGTTCACTGAATTTAATCGTTGTGCCGTTTTGGTTAAAGTCGAAAAAATGTGAAAAATCGATTCTATAAAGTGATACTTCCAATAAGTTGATTTTAGTGAAAAAGTTTTGTCACCTTCGTACGACTTTTCGTTTTTGAGACATATATTTTTAAATTATCAATTATTTATAAGTAATAGAAACAATTATATTTATTACCTTGTAAAACAAATTGTATTATATCTAATAGTATAATTTGTCTCCCTTGTTATTTTGTTATTTAAAAATAAAATAAAATGATGTAGATAAACTAGAATATTGAATATGAAGGTATTTGTAATCCAAGATATATGAATTTTTCAATTAATAATAATTTATAGATATGTGTGAAGTTATATTATTGTTTATTGTTGCATTGTTAAAACTGTAGACAAATTAATTCTGAAGACGGAGATGAACTTCGAAGTGTTGTTTATGTAAAGAAATATTGGAGTTTATATTTATAAAATAATTTATGAGAGGTACATTAAGAATTTATATAATTAAATTGAGCCTTTCTGGTACAGGATTAAATTATATAGTAGATATATTTTGTTTGTGATGAAATTTTCTTAACGCTAGGGCAGGTAAAATAAATTATTTATTTATAATTAACAAAATTTTAGTTTATTCATTCATTCAAATATTAATAATTTCCTCCATATATTTTATGGAAGCTAATATTAGTTATTGCGTTGTTGCAGGTAAGCCAGGCAAAGAGGAGGTTTCTGATGCCCAAAGAGTCGGTGAGTTTGGTGATGCATAAACAGTTTATATGCGTGTATAATATATTTATATTTATACCGCAGAATCTCGCTTATCCGAATCACGTTAGTCTGGACCATTCCATGATCCGAACCACCTCTTTAAAAAAATCGATTTGTTGAAGATTTGATATTATGTATGTAGTAAATACATAAATACATTGAATAAAATCGTATTATCAATACCTTACGTGCTAAGAGCTAAATAATCTAGTTAACAATACCAGCTCCTTTTATTTAAAGTAAAATCCAAGCTATATATTAAAATTTTAAAGCGTTATTTATTTTCTCAATTTCTTTATTGATGGATATAATTAACCTTTTCATTAAATTATACTTCAGTGCATTCAAACATACTTAATATAGTTTCTGTTTTGTTCGGAAGAAGAAGCTGCCACAGTTCTAGAAAAGTATTATTTCAAGTTCCTAACGCATAAATTCCAGATTATTTCACAAGAAAATAATTAAAAATAAATTTCTGAACAATAGTTAATTATTGTAAAAATATTTTTTTGTAAATACATTTATAATTTTTGTTTTTTTATTTATGAAGTGACATTTTTCGATAATCCAAATCCCCTTGGTTTCCATTAGTTGAGATTATTTTTTTTTCGACTTACGACTGGTCTAGACACTTAGTCATTACTAGCTCTGATTATAGTAAAAACTATTACATACAAATTTATGTTAGTATGAATGTGATTAATGTTTTTTATTATTATATATATAAGATGATACACGAAAGGTCGAGTAAGGTACAAAAAATAGTTGAAGAAATTGTTTATTCTTGAATAAATTTATTAGGGTTACGAATTAACAGTTTAAAAAAATTATTTATTAATAGCCCTAAAATATTTAGTTCCTAACAAATAATTTTTTCTGCTAGTTTTTCTCGACCGTCAATTAATTAAATACGGTGAACTAACAATCTTCTAAATATTATATTTAGTTCAAAATATTACTTTACTCATTTTGCTCAATTTTTATTAATCTATGTACTTAGTTTTAATCTTCATTTCTTCTTTTTATTTATTTCTTTCTTTATATGTGTTTACATTTTATGATTTTAGTATGAATTTGTTCAATTGTATCACTCTTACTTACTGCTCAAGGAAGTGACAGATTTTGATATTTATTAATAAATAATAAAAATGTATAATAATCCTAAATTGGTAAAAAAAGAAGATAATGTGAATTTTTTTGTGTTGGTATTGCTATCTCATGCCCAAGTTTTTATTTTCCCAATTTTTTTTTTTAAAAGTGGTTTACTACTGAAAAGGTGTGTCATTTAAATTTAAGAAATATTACATTTTGTCTCTCTAACATTTTTTATGAGTGACAATCCATCCAAACTAAATGGTCAGACGTGTTAGTATAGTAAATATTTTGAGCAAATAAGAAATATTTGAAAAAAATTGATCTGTATGTTTTACTTTAACTATCTTGACGCTGAAGAGTAGTGTTGTAACAAAAATCATAATGATTAAAACATATATCATAAAAAAAAATCCTAAATTACAAAATGTTTTAATCCATTGATAGCTCAATATAAATTAGCTAAATATATATTTGATAGAGTATTAACTTTAATGTGCCTCATTAATTATTATTGAGTGAGCGGTTGTGGGGTCTGGGCACGCTCCTTCTAATAGCACACTCCTGCTTCCGAGGGTTCACTATTCCTCCATTATTGTTTCGAGCTATAAATTATTTTAATGGGATATTAAGATCCTCCCCCCCCAAAAAAAATTATTTTTCATTTCATTATCATCCCCCAATTCTTTATTACGCAAATTAAAGAACTACTGAGACGATTTGGGTAATGAGAAGTTAGAGGTGTTTTTGAATGAGGTGGAATATCCAACCAATTTCAGTTATTAAGGATTTACTTGTCAAATTCTTCAGATAAGCTTCTCACTCTAAAAGAGATTTCTCTGTAATAAAAGTACGCTGAACGTGTTTGCAACATCTCGCTCACTGACTTTTTGATTAATGTATCTCAAAAATAACAGTGCCATTAAACTTTTTAAAAAAATATTAAAATGGTTTCTCTTATGCTAAAGATTTTTAATTAGGCTGTGTAAAAAATACAGACGTTAAGTGGTTTTAATAAATTATTTTCAGTACCTAAAAAAAATTTTTTAGAAAAACTTTAAAACTATACATGTTCTAAAATATTATAACCTATGAAATTAGAATCATCTAAATCGGATTAATATTAGCAAAGATTTAGTTTTTAGATCCATGTATATTTTGTGCATAATATGTTATCTCTTTCTTACTATTTAATAAAACCTATGAGTGTATGTCTGTTACTACTCACTCACTGAATTATCAATCCCTGCAAAATTCAATGTCTATAATAGTGATATTAATGGTGGTTCTCCATATGTTTTATTTGCGCAATAATACTGAGTTTCCAACAATTCAGATTCTGAGTGGTTTAAAAAACATCATTTGTAGAGCTTAAAAATCATTGTATTTTCAAATAATTTAAAACATGTACATCATAGACATTCATTAAAAAAAAAAATCTACCTATCAAAACCAAAATCATCTAAATCGGATTAGTAGGAATAACAGCAGGGAGGGAAAACTGTATTTTATTCTTAAACTCGAAAAAAAAATACTATTTATTGACTCTTTGATTACTGTATTGCAAAAACAACTATGCCTATAAGTTGAAATTATTAAAGACGTCTATGATTTAAACGTGAAATAAGACTGAGTTTAAAAAATGTCGGACTTGGTTTAAAAAAATTGTTTCTTAAGCGAACAGGAATAGGGCTATTAAAACGGTCCTTAAGACGGTATTCCCTAATAGTAGTTACGTAATATAGAGCTGAGCGTGACGCGGTAAGACCCCACGGGACAAGACAAGAGATTCAATGCGACCCCAGGATTTATTATTATCAGCCAGAGTGGATTTATTAAAATTATTATTAATTAGAGAACCGACTCCTAACGAGGCGGCTTCTTTTTTCTCAAAGCTCCCGAAGACAGTGGGCTTCCATAGAGAGCTAGCGTTTTGAACGCTACCGCTGCGATCTATTTCCGTCCTCATCATCTCTACTAATTAGGAGCTGTTTCGATAAATCATGGCGATCTCACTGCGGGACACCTCTGCCCTTGGAGCCTCTTCTAGGTGTTCCTTTGTGGAGCAAGCCTTTTGCCAAGCGGTCGGGCTTCTCATCTTTTAATTAACTCAAATGAGATGGAAAATTTTTCAGAGCTGGCTCTAATCAAAAGGAACAATTCAGAAAGTTGTATCATTTCTCTTAGAAGTATATTACTATAAGGAAAGTGTTACTAAATCCATATCTTTGACAGCAATACATCACAATTCTGTTTAATAATAGCTACAATTATTACTATATTTATGTAGAAGTTATTGCATCTGGATTTTATTCAAGAGATAATGTTGGGGACAATATATAAAAAAAAAAAACACTATAAATTAAGGTTTTTTTATATATCCTTATGATAATTTATTTGTGGTAAATTTTAGTTATGGATATTTGTGTGCATAATTGTACTTTATAAAAAAAGTTTCAAGCTGTGCCAAAAACGGTCTTCACAATAGTACACTGTATGTGCATAGTCATAAAAATGCTAAAGAATCTCATTTTACTTCTTCCTAGTTCATACTAGGAGATTTAAAAAATAATAATAAAAAAAAAATTGTGTTTATATATTGACAAATATTTGTATATACCGCGATCACTTTACCTTTATCCCCCCATTTAGTATTGGTAGGGCCTAATTCAAACCACCAAACGTTCTTCATCATTCCATTCAAAACAATAAGAATTTCGTTCCCCCATCAAGTTTTCCCCCAGTCAATAATCCCCACTTTTTTGAGGATCGAAATGCCTCCGGTAGGATTACTCGACTCCTGAATCGATTCTAGGCTGATTAAACAATAACAATTTTCCACTGGCGAACTCAAACTTGTGTCTAATATGTAGTAGTAGGTATCTTACTCTCTACTGTTAAACAAATTCCAGATTGTCTCTCGCCACTAGCAACTTAAACGTACTCGGATAAGAATAAACATAACATTGATAAATGTTTTGAGGAGTTAAATAGATTTAACTCTCATTTGAGTATATCAACCGACCACTGGCTGAGCGAGCGGATGAGGCGAGAGTCGAATCAGTAATGGCGACGGAGGAAGGGAAAAGATAAGAGCGGAAGATTGGGTCAATCGAGGAGGTAACAGTGGCCTTCGACTTCTTCTTGTATCTTCCGATTCGTCACTCTTCTTTGTTTGTCCACTTCCTTTGTCTTCTCTTCGCCGCCACTCTTTAATTATTTTTTCTAGCACTGTTTTCACGGCTTCTTAGAAATCTATTTAAAATCAACTCAGCTGGTGCAAAGTAATCATTCTCGATTTCCACTGAGGTTTAAGGAGAAAAAAAAATTTTTTTTCGGGGCACCAAAAGTCGAGATGGTTTTTGGGCAATTGACTTACAGGCTTGGCAATTGCTATAATTTTTTTGGTTGAAGGATTTATATAATTCTGCGCTTTAGTGTAGTAAAATCATGGACGGATCTGGCAAGGTGTACTTGAGGAATGATTCACCAAACTGACTAATTAAAAATGTTTTAGAATCACGATTATCCAACAAAGGTATCCTAGGGCGTTTTTACCTATAAATTGCCAAATAAAATAATAATACCTATCAAAAAAGGATATTGTAAATAATACTTCTACATATTAATGTAAATATTGTTATTCATAATAAAAGAGTAAAATTAATTTCGAAATATGGTTGTATATTTTAGAGTAAATTGAATAAATTAACTAATTATTTCATATTTTTAATAGTACTTTTGTTTCTAATATCTAATTTAAAACAAATTTTAACATACATCAGTCCTTTTGGAATTTGATTAGAATAAAATAAAATTTTATTTTTAATATGTTGCAGTTAATCTTGGAGTTAAAGTTATTTTGATAACCTTTAATCCCAAGAATTACTCCTTAAAAAGAACACCATTTACATAAAATATTTAGTAGTAGTGTTATTTATCAATAATGTTTTGAATTTATTAAAAAAAATAACATACAATAAATACGAACAGGTATTTAATAATTTAAAGTGTATTAATTAATGTGTTCCTCTCTGCCTTGTACTAAGATATTGTACCCAAGTTATTCCGAAACCACATTAATATTTTTCAGAGAAATGGTGAAAATACTTTTCTTTTCACATTAATTCATAAATATTGGTAAGATAAAAATAGCTAACAGTTTTAATATTATATAATATGAATACAATATATATTTTTATTCATTTATTATTACTAAAAACGCCGCTTACATTCCACCTAGTAAAATATTATCACGTCGAATATTGTCGCATAGCGACCTGAGTTCTCAGTGAGGACAAGTTACTATCAGTGTAGACAAGTTACTAAGACCCAGTGTAGACAGGAGATAAAACATGCTTTAGCGCATGATGGACCAGCATACAAGCGTACAATGTGAACACAGCTGAATAGATTTACAGAAAAAATCAACAATGAACAAAGATCGGATTTTCGATTCGATTAAGTGCGCCCTCAAAAGAGTTTATTGCAAATTTTCATATATTGTTTGCCAGAGGTTTAAAGATTAGAAAGTTTTGTTTTTTCATCTTTAAAATGATTGTCTTCATTATTCGGCATAATTATTTTCATGTCTTTACAAAAACACAAATTCGCTAAGCAACAAAAGATCAAGGCTAAAACTTCTATCCTACTTCGATCTTGTGAAAATTGAGCATACAATATGGCGGCTAATAGAACGGAATGGACTATCAGATATATTAGGGACGGCTTATGGGATATAGATTTTCCCGTTGGACAAAGGACGTTATCATCAGACCCTCATGACAGAACTCATCACTTAGAGAAGCCGTCACCTCAGCTCTAATATAACAATGTATTCAGTTATAACAGTTATACCTAATGTACATCCTCCAATATGGCGGCTATTCCATTAGAGTAATCTATCCATCGGGAGTATTTGTAGGAGCCGAGCGATTTGTCTGTGAGGCGATGCGGAACCCGGCAAATACCTTGATGAGGGCCCTACCTGTTCCCACTCACTGCCTGATTGATTAGAGAGTCCCTTTTTTATTTCCCTTTTCGAGGGCATGCGTCATTTGCCCCAATACAATCCGCCAATGACATTTCCTATCCACTTAGCGCTCTTAACATACTAACTCTTAACTCGTAGGTCTCAGATCGATTTAACCCAGGTTCGCTCACTAAATAGGAATACACTAATAAAATTTTCCTTTTCTCTAGATGAAAACAGTTTTCCAAGAACCAGTGATTTCGGAAAATGGAACACTAATACATTGTTCAAACCATCCTAAATCAAAACGCAGCTAGCTGGTGGTGTTACAGAGATCCCACCTCAGTTTGCAGCATGCGTTATCCGATGACTCGCTTTGGATCAAATGACGATTGTGGTTTACGTGTTTCCGGTGGGATCACGTTAAGTTGCAGATATTATAGTAAGGTCGATTTAAAATTGTTCACATCAGTGTAATGTAAAAAGGGATATTATACATACACTAAGGATCTACTGGGGCCGCGATCCATAGGACCCTTCAACTCCTGTCATTGACAATTAAAAACTAATACTAAATGAACTGAGAAGCACGATAACGTCAAGGAAAATTGAGTAGCTTATATCGATTGAAATTGATGTACTTAAAAAAAGACTTTGAAGAAGTAATTCTTGGTCTTTTTTTTTATGAAAAATCAAGAAGGTATCAATATTCAAAATTTTATTAACAAAACATAGTATTTTTAGCTCGTAGCTCAGAAAGTATACATTTTTTTCATGGTTATTGTATGCCAATCGATTCGTCTCTTTAGAAAAAATATTACTGATTCTATTAAATAATTTTTTATTTAATAAAAATTTTAAAAACGTAATGAGAATGTCAGCTAAGTAGGTAAAAATACATTATTTTTATGAAAAAGTCTATGACGTTTTCTTTTTGGTCAATCCTCCGCCGGACCTTCCCCGATGTACGAAATGTCACAATCTCACAAACACAAAAAAAAGCAATCCTTCCCTTCCGGACCCGCCCCATCACTATATGGAGAGCTTCAATTCCGTACTGCAGGGATTTATTCGCGGTGGTTCCCTTCTTTGACTTAAAAAAAAATATGTGGTACCCTTGTTGGGATAATAACATTTATCCGCACCCTTGTCGGGCTAAAACCAATTGCGGCACAATTATTCTCAGAACCGTTGAATATTTAGGAATATAAGAACAAACAGTACAAACGTGAATACTGGAATTCAATGTATATTATCTATTTTAATTTTTTTTTAAATATTTCTACAGCGTTTGATAATCGCTGCTTAGAGACGGCCTTAAGTTTAATATTCTTTTTTTAATAGTTCGATGAATTTGTGTCTGTCTGCGAAATGGATCATTTCTGTATGCCCAAGAAAATAAAATTATCATTTTTATAGAAACAAATACAAAAAAACAACAAGGCTAATTAGAAAAATCATAAATGGAGTAGAACAGGAGTATTTAACTGTTTTTACCTGTTGGCACTTTAACAGTTTATCTGTTAGGTAGCAGAAACCAACAATGAAATTGGTTATTGATTTTCTTTGTTATTTTGTTTAATGTTGAATGTTTCTAATAATATTTTAACAAACAATACCATACTTAGTATAAATAATATATATATATCATACTAATCGTAAAATATATCATACTAAGGCCCGATGCTTTATTTTAATAGTAACACATCTGATAAAGTTTATTTTTAACTTATCCTTTAGAATGTACAATTTTTTTTTAATGTATTTCATTTGTTCAAGTATTGTATCTAATAATACTTTGGCAATAATTTGTTTGTCATGAGTTATTCATTATTATTTTCCGACAGTTGTTCAACAACAATATTTATTGCTAATTATTTGACTTGACAATGCTGTCATAGACTGCCCTCGGGTAGAAGGTTGTTCTGTGGGATTACGTAAAGTAAAAGAGAAAAACTTATTGCGAAATTATACCTGATCGTTGATGAGTTATTCAATTAATTTTGTAATGAATTCGTTTATTATTTTTAATTAACTCATTGGTCATATTGAACATTAATTATTTTTATGTATACAATTCAAAATTATTGTTATGTTTTTTAAAAACAGTAAGCATTATCAGTTTCCTTCATAACCGAGATGCGCTGTTATACTTTGTTATGTATAAGTGTTATACATGAGATGACAGTTTAATCATCTTTCTCTGTATCATTACTTTTACTATTTATAATTTTTTTTATTTAGCGTTATTTATTTAAAAAGTTGGCATGTGTTTTTTTTAAGTTTGGATTTTTTTTTTTTTGATTATCAATCATAACACAATGTTGCCCGTAATTCACGTCTCTTGGTTTAATTACAAACACTAGAAGGCCCCTACTTATAATGTATTGCAGGAAAAATTGAGTGGATATATTTTCCCCCTCTTCCTTTTCTGTTGGGAACGTTTATATAACAATATAATTGAAATAAAAGTAAAACTCGTATGAGGAAGGACGGGTTAATATAAAAGTTACCGATCTATTCTATTCAAAGCGTGAATTTATTGTTAATATTGGATAAAATCTTTCGATGTAGGTACCGTAAAATGAGGTGAGAATGTGCCAGTTTGGTTGAAAATAGGCCTTCAGAAAATCAATGTTCTTAAGATTGATATTAAAGCTACATGTTTTCACGATTACCACGGGGCAGCGTTATATTGGGTCCATATCAACAAGTGTTTTCAGACTCCATATTTTAATAATTTGCTGTTTTGGTGTAACCTATAAAAAGAGTTAGTACTCGTCACTAAAAAAGTTCACATGGTGTGGTGAGATTGTACCACATTTTTTTTTTTTTTTGTAATTCTAGACTAACACTCCCCATTAGAATAGCTACTATTGATAATTTATTCAAAGCGATAATTTTCCTACTTAAATTTTTTAAAGAAAATTACAAAGATGTCTGTAACTCTGACCAGGTTTTGACTTTTTATAAATTTTAAACCTAAATTGTCTTTATAGGGTGATTATTATATATTTTTTTTAGAGCTTATTTGTTTTCGTTCCAAAATATTTTTTTCACAGATGCTAGTATAAAATGTGTGAACATTTAAAAATGATTTTGCATATATGTATTTGATTTTTATCAAATTCATTCAATTGATTTAGGGATCTAAATAATTTATAATAACTAGTTCTACAAATAGTTCCAGAAAAGAAAAAATATATGAAACTAGTAAGAAATAAATAAAAAGTATTTGATTCGTGACAAAATACACAAAGACAAAAAAAAAATTATTTTGAATGGCAAAGGATTCCGAAGAACATATTTTTATATCTCATTAATACTCGATTTTTGCATAGAATCTTTGGCTCGACTGATCCTGTTAAGTCGATTTCGTGAACTTAAATGTATCTATCAGTATGACTAACAGAAATAGTGATAAAGATAAATCAAGTCGAAGCTACTCCCTTTCGGATATAGTAGGGGAGGATTTTAGGATACTTTGAAAACGTTTGGGGTGACAGAAATAAAAGCTGATAAACTTGTTTTTTATTGACCTACCATGTATATTTTTTAGGGGTAGATAAAGCGTCCTTTAGGAAATTCTCTCCCCGCTTTCAGACTACTCTTAGCTGTAATTATTTTGAATATCTACTTATTTGTCATTTTATAAAATATACATATTTGACCTGTAGAAAATATTGTAGACCGAATACTTAAACTTCAACCCCATTCTGGCTAATGTGAGGTTTAGAGCTTCGCTTTAGGAATTTCCGCTAAAAAAGTTCCCTTGCGAGACGGAGCATTACAAAACAAACACGTGTTGAAACAATAGCTTTGGAAACGATCATGTTTGTTTTTAACGCTCTGTTGCAAGCGTTTTCTATCTATATTCGCTAGTATCTAGGCATTATTTATATTATTACGTTATATAATGTAGTTATATATATTTAATGCAGTTATGTATACGTAATGCAGTAATATATAATGTAATTTTTTAATTTGTAAGGTTTCGAACTCCTCCATTGCACCTCCGAATTGTGTGAAGTACCTTTTGGGGTTCTCGACTTGTTCATTCAACCCCAAAATTTCATTCTGTTTTTCAAGAAAAACTAAAGAGAAATTCCTAAGGTCGTAGAGATGGAGATCTGCTGTTAATATCAAAATACAAATTTATAATCAGTAGATTATTATATACTTTTTTTAATTTTGATTATGTGTTTATTCATTTATTTATTCTGAATTATACTTAATATTACTTAGTACTCAAGAAGGTAAATTATTTGGTGTATGTTTTGTGTATTTACCTATTAAAGAAATGTATAAAATAAATAAGTTGATTTGTGTTGCTTACAAAACGTATATTTAGTATATTACTAAACGTAAGTTTAGTTCTGAAATATGTGTAGACGAGTGAATACTACGCAACTCGCAATTCAGGTGATCTTATTTACCCGATTTCTTTCGTCTTGTTGAAGAAACTTTAAACAAATTTTATATTTTATCAAAATACTATTCCGTATTATACACTAGGCTGCTACTCCAGAAAAGTAAAAAAGTTATTATATAAATATTCAATGGTTCAAACCTTCCATAGACTTTTTTTAAGATCAACATGAACTCCAAATTTTGTTTTCTTTTTTAAAAAAAATATACGAAATGAACCAACGTTTCGGAGTACTCTCCTTCGTCTGCAGGATTCTCATGCACAACATTTTTTTTCTATATCAAGGATACCTTTGTCCAATCAGTACAGTTTTATTTCATCATTTAAGAAAAAAAAAAAACTATTACTTAAATAAAAGGCAACCACTTAGACTACCTATCTTTGTCACACTAAGCGAAACTTTTTTATATATATAAAAAAAATAAGTTAATAGTTTAAAAAACGGATGGAATGTTTGGATCACTAAAGATTTATATCATAATCTAAAAATTCAACAATTAAATCGAATATGGATCGAATGATCGGTGAAGGGGAATTCCAGTGGTGGTAAATACTCATTTTTGGATCACCTTCAGCAACTTATTAATTTTTCTTTAGTCCTATCCGGTGTCATTTTTGCACCGCGATCCATAGGGTGATCGATATCATTAGAGGTGGATCAAACAGTGACCATTTCTGGTCATTTTTTCAACCAATAATACAGCCTGTTAAATATTTATTTAGTTGCTAGTGCTTACAAAAACGGTGTGTACTTTTAGAAGTTTTGGCACTCTATGTAAAGTGAGAAAGCAACCCTTCAGTTGTTTTCCTAACCAGTGCCATCCTTACCCCTTATTCCTGTGATTCATAAAGTGAGGAGTACGATTGCTTCAAGAAAGATTTAGCAGTTTATCACTGATGTTGATAGAAAATTATTCAAAGAAATATATTTATAAGAAGTAATTCATGATTTTGCAAATCAAAATTGAAGAAAAGTACTTTGTTGTAAATTGTTTCTTTTTTCTTTTTAATGTTTGTTACTTTTCAAATGTTAAATATATTTTCGAATTCGAATGGCGTGTTGTTTGTAACCTAAAGGTGTTCGGAAAATAATCTGGAGGTCCCGAGTGGCCGCTTCCCAAAGATGGCCCATGTCATATCCATCGCCGAAACCATGTTTTCCGGTTTGGTTTCCGTCGATTAAGGACTGACCAAAAACTATTGAAGACGCGGCAAGCAAAAAGAGAAGACATCCTGAAGTGTCCTCCAGAAGAGAGGAGAGTTTAGGTAGGGCGGGTAAGCCGAAGGTAAGTGGCAGTGAATAGGGCCCATTACCCAGTAGTTTGTTCCTTTGTCAGTAAGTCACCTGGGAACACCTGGTCTCTTCTCACAATACCTCCTCTGCTCTTGCCACCTTTCGGTCCTCTCCTCTACTTCTACATTGCTAGCCTTTCTAGACTCATCGATTTCGCATCAAGTACTTCAGTCTCCTTCTATCTTGTCCAATTCACATTCACGCCTTATGAAACTTACATAATACTCCTCATAAGTAAAAGGTAAATCTATTTATTTTTTTTTTAATTCAAATCATTATTTCCATGTTTAAGCATAATAGTAACAATCAGATTAGTATATCGTAATGGTAAAGTCATGACATCTGTTGCGTATTGATGAACATTTAATCAACCCAGCTTGTACTAGAATCCAGAAAATTGGATCGCACATCCAGTTTCTTTTCAGTTGTCTCATATCGGGTATCTCAGCCGTACCCATTTTTCTTTTCAATCTGTTGGTATGCCTTTATAGTTTATTATGTAATCGGAGATGAGGCGACGGATGTGTTGGTCAAAAGTTGATTGGACTAGGCGTTGATGACCAAAAGGTTTTACGCCTGTAAACAACAAACAAACCAAACTTGATTGGTTTAATTCAGTACGCAGAGTTTGGCTATTATATACCTACAAAGCAGCTTCTGTCATTAGTTTTAAAAGTTTGAATTGAACAAATTGAAGTCCTTTTTTATTAAAACTATAAGGAGTTATAGGAACAAGTAGTTTGTTTAGTGATTTACAGTTTCTTTCTAAGACCATTTTCCATATGACTGTTATCTGTCATGCAAGTAGTATCATAACAGTAAGAAAGTATGACAGAGCTTGTTTACAGGCAACGTAGTACGTTACGTAGTAAATGTAAGCTCGGAAACAATATAATCTCGATTGATTCTTAAAAACGTATTATTAAGCACACCTAACTACTTTGACTATTGATAAATAACAAATAGGAAACATTTAACAATGAAATGAAAGGTTGGATAGATTTTTTATTTTAATAATAAAAACAAAATTTTATTTTGCGAAGAACAATAATTGATAGTTCCATTTTATACTTAAAAAATTAACATTTTATTTTAGCCTTAGACTATAGAATCTATACGACCAGGTAGGGTTAAAATGAAAGTGTATGTTAATTTAAAAATTGTAAATTTAACGTCAATAACAATAATTATATTATTATTACTATAATATGAGATGGCTTTTTCTCAATCGTATTGAGAAATATACCACTGTACTGTGCATTCAAACACGTTTCTTACGTTAGTGCACTATCCATTTTTCTAATAGACCTTACTATTGTTACGAACAGTGTGTTCGATTTGGATCACAGGCATCAGGATAAAGCGTATGAGGGGACAAAGATTCTACAACTATCAACGAAATCTTGACAGTACCATAAAACTGTCAAGACAGCAAATGCCATAGTTTACATGATGGTATTAGTGGCTACGACAGCTGTCATCTAATGAGTTCGGTCATTTGTTTTCATAAATGACAAACCTACGGGCCTGACCACTTTAGTTTCTCTCTGGACCTGCCGATTACAACTCTAATATTGAACTACACTCTACAATTCTATTGCTTGCTGTTTATATGCATGGAAATTAAAAATTGTTACCGCGAATTTTGAGGTCTTTTTAAAATTACTCCATATCAACAGGAAAGTAGTTGTTTATTTCTAGAAGGGTTAAACGGTTTCAATTTTTTTTTTTTTCAAGATGATAATAGTAATTAGATGTGAATTTTTAGTAATGGCATAGAATGTTTTTAAAAAAAAGTACAAAGGAAAGAGACTAGTGAGACTGCGGTTGAGACAGTCGCGTTCCCATAGCCCCAGCGCGGGAACGAAAGGCGATACTCTGGTGTAAGTTACCGGAGCTCTGGCACCGCTTCCGACTGACCGCGGGCTGAGAACGCTCCTGCAACAAGTAGCAGGATCGGAGTCATCTTCGGGATCAGGAAGTAATGATAACAATGATAGGAGGAGGATATTGTGAATTAGTGGTGAAGGAGGTTCTGCTCTGCGGCTAAAGGTGACTATTAGGGAGGTGGTGGAGGGGGGAGGCCACGCCCACCTCCCCTAGCCCCGCCAATGGCAGCTCGGATCTCGCCTCCCTCCCTCCTCCCATCTCGGGATCGTCTCGATTTTAAATATTTCCTCAACCACCCAATCAAAACACAATCAGGGCTTGTCTAAACTGTTCATCCTTACGGTGAACATTTTACTGCGAATCTTGTTCTGCCTTCTTGCGACCATTATTACTATCCTTAATCACTGTCATCGTTCAAGGCAAAAAAAAAAACCAGTATTTTCTTATAAAAATATTCACTTATTTATTTTTTTTTCATACTGTTAAGAAATATTACACTGAACCATCGATATTATAAATTGCTCGATTTGTTTAAAAATAACTTTTCAATATTAATATTCTTTAAATATTTCTTCTTAAAAGAATTTTTAAGGTATTATTACTTAAATAATATGAAAGTAAATATTGAGAGGAAACGAAATTGAATACTTTATTTTGATTGAGGTTAGTACAAGCGAGCCGTCTTGGATCCTCGCCATTCGATACGCGTACTGTGGCCGGGCGTGATAGCTTATCATGAGGATGAGGTGGTGGGGAGGGGGTTGGTTCGAAAATAGGGGTGGCCAAAGTGGAGGGGGGAGCCGGCACTTACAGTCGCTCTTAGGGGAGCAGTGCTAGAGTACACGATTACGGTACCGTTAGGTTGGTTTGGCGGTTCGGCAACATCACCAGTACCTGTACCGGAGACATCTGATGGCACTTTGACAGACCGGCGGCATTCATGTTGTCCGTGTCGCCGCTGGCCGCCATGGACCTATCCACCGCCTATAGATACAACCACAATATGATGGAGTACTACACCTGTGAGTAGCCCACTTCTCTTAAAAATAGCTTGGCTTCCACAGGCCTTCCATAATCCACAACTGTTATCCTGATCAGATAAGGAAAAGGATCCCTTACCCATCTTTTTTTCAGATGTAGAAATGCACCATCACTCTTTTGCATTGTAGCTTTTTAGATACCTTCCTTGGTCCATGAGTCAATTCAGATCTGACCTGTTTATGCCAGTCAGATAATTACTAGTTCTGTGATGGCCTAATCAACATATTTATTTGTTAGACTTTGATAAATGTTGTTGTTTATATAGTGTGAGTTTCATCCTTCGAGGTATTTCGGTCCACTGTTTGAGCTGAATGTTATCCGAACCGGTAAACCGAGAAAAATCGGAGATCAAATAAAATATCATAATTAGTAGATTAGTGGAATATGTTATTGGATTTTATATTGTTCTAAAGACATTTTATCGTGCTTGAAATGTGTTTTAAATCTATGAATAAAGCTGTGGTGTGGAAATGAAGAAAGAGTTAAGTTTATAAACTCATACTTGAGTTATACTAAAGTCAATCTACCTTTACGTTCAATGTTTGTTTTATACTATTAAAGGAGATTAATCTCCAAAATGTGTATAATAATATTCCTCAAATATTTTCAAATTTGTATTTACTCCATTTCGCATCTCCAAGCCATATGATCTCGCCATTAAAATGAATGCCTGAAACAAAAGAAAATTATTTAGAGACAAATAAGACTGTATTGTAAGAAAAATATTTTCAAAACTTTAAAAGAAATATAAAAGAGCAATACGTAGTAAATGATGAACCTATATGGTAACAACAGGCAGACCAACCCAATATATTTTATTTTTTATAGTTAAATTTAGTAACAAATACTATATTACTTCAGTTATTTACGGTTTACGATATCTCCCGAAGTAAGAAGACCCATTACTGATAATAGCTTGTCATTTACAAGTATTTAGAATCACATTTAAATTTATGTCTGCCTAAATTAAGCAAATTTTGACTTAAACAAATCATAAGCTAATCCATTATTACCCGAAAAGAATAGGACATTTTTTTCATTTCAAATAAGTACTTCTATTTAAATTCGTGCGCTTATGGGAATGTATCGGAAAATATAAGTTGGCCTAAGTAAATTCAATGTAGGATTTCACAAATGCATTGTTATCAACAATAGATATCCCAAATCCTTTCAATAAAATAAGATTCTAATGCATCTTAATCGATTTAGGTATTGCATCAATACTCTATTTTATGTCTTCACACTTTATAATTCCATTAGAAAAAAATGCAATTGGGGAAAAAAATCAAATTGTTTTTTTAATGATTATCACTTACACTTCATTGTGTTTATTTATTTGTAATAAATAATTATGGCATCTTTTAAGCAGAAAAAGTTATATTTTATTTTATATCAAACCTAAAATAGATCAATGAGCATGATGCTTAATTCGTTAATGCTAATATTAATAATATATTAATTAATTA
>NW_027116688.1:388863-396859 GCF_000696795.3 Halyomorpha halys | reverse complement strand
TTTTCATTTTTTAAACCCTCCTATTATAATCTACTGAAACTTTATAATTATATTTAGTCTAATTTTTTTATATGTTCTGTATTTTCAAAAATATATTTTATTAAAAACTATTACAATTTTCCGTCCAATTAATGTTATCTTAATGTTTTCAATTTATCATTTGACTTAAGGTTTTGGTGCATTGACCTGAACTACTCAAAAAAGCTAACATTCATCAATTTTGATTACATTGACTGATCACGGTTAATAATATATATATACATAAAGATGGCTTGAGGAATAATATCTTTTTTCTTTTTAGTATAACCTTATTTCTGCAGAAACAGCATAATTAAATTGTTTATTAATGCATTATAAAACAATGAATTAATATGATTTTATTACTCTGTTATTGCAGACATAAGGTTATACTAAAAATAAAAAAAGATATTATTCCTCAAGCCATCTTTATGTTATAGTCAACAAATAAAAATTCATTTGAAACTTTCAAATAAAAATTTTATTTTTGTTGTATTTATTTAAGATTTTATTTGTTGACTAATAGCACTGACCTTGTTTATCATAAGAGGTAGATATTATGTAATAATATTAAATGCTGTATGATTACTTTAATCTATTACTGGATGCATTCTACTATCTCTTCTATATTTTTATCTTCATATATCTTTTTTATTTTAATTATTATTTTTACTCTCTAATAATTTGGATTGATTTCTTTTATGAATTCTATTTTAATGGAATATTGGATTTTTTAAACTCTTTATTTATTATGTCATGTTGCAATACTATAATTTTATTAAATGTTATTCTATTTATAATGTATTCACAATGGCCATTCAAGTTATTTCTATCATTTTTATAATATTGAAATAAAATAGTAAAGTTCATTAGCATAATTTTTAATAAGTCCTTTAATTATTAGATCGGACAAAAGGAAACATTTGTATTATATTTGCCCTGAAGGATCCCAGTTATGAAATATGAATATAATTAATTAAAATATTTTTATTTCCTAACATTCCTATTTATTTCTTGGTAACTATTAAAAAATGTTTTGGTTAGTGACATTATTATTCCTTGTAGAAAGGGATTTAATAATATATTCTAATTCATTTCCTAAATAAATTCTACTGTCCTGAAAATTAAGAATTATTGTAAAATATTTAAATACAAAAAAAAATAATTTTACTATTTTTTTTTTATCGTCAACAAAATAAAATATTGGTCGAAACGTTTAGAATCATATCTTATTTTTATACCTTTTTATTGAGTGCCTAATAAAAAGGATAATGTTTTTTCCTATAGTATAATTCAATTGTATGTAATAAGGAACCAACCAACTTTTTTTTTTTAATTTAATGTTATACGTTATTTTATTTTATGTGATATCGATTATTTTTTAATTTAGCAACAATTATATAACAAGCTCTACTTAAAAAAATATTAAACACTTTCTATCAAATACTGGTTTGATACTTATTCGTATGTGAGTTTAATTTAAAAACATCATAATTTAATGTTTTTTGGTTGAAAATATAGGCGAATCATAAGATTTTGAAAAAAAATGTATCAGTTGATCACGTTTTTAAAAAATATTTCGAATTTTCATGATTTCTACCATATATAAGATATAGATGGAAATTTACTCATACCAACTGCTACCAAGTTGTATGAAAATTAAAAAAAATAATAATAAAGATGTAACTATTATATTAAATATGTAAGGTTCACTAGGCCGATCATTTATTAAATAAAAAAAATAATAATAACGTAAAATCTACGAAGATTTATAATTTAAATTTTTTTATATTTGCAAAAATAATTTTAAGTGTAAACCTTCTGTCCTTGAGTGTAATTCTGTCAGCCTCAGCTACAATGATAGTTGTCTGGTATCAAAGTATGGCAGACAGTTATGTGAAGATCTCATTGAGATTACAGTATCAGTGTTGTATCATTATTATCGTCGTTAAGTGGTACACGACCGAGGTGATACGCTAAGCACCCGCAATTAACGGATCGCTTAGTGGAGAGATGTAGGTAGTTAATGAGCTGAAATCAATTCGTCTCCTGGAGCAGCGATACCTCCCTCGCACTATGTTCACTCCACTCATTTATATTTTAGAAGTATTTCGCTTTAAAAAAACATGAGTACATTATTTCAGGTTATGTATAACAGTGGTCAGAATATTGTAGCTAATCCTGAAAATTGTATGAATATATAAAATTCATAGCAATGTTGTGATTTCACCGAACCTGAAAAAAGATAAGAAAGATTGGCCGAATTTTTCCGTTTAAATATTTCAAATAAGCAGGTACTTATCTAAATTCGTTTGTTTTTGGAGAAATAAATCAGGGAATAAATACATTTCATGTAGTATTTGACAAAAGCTAAATTGTGAATAAAATGTGTAATATATTATAGACGTACAATATACACAATATTACTGTAATGTATATTGACAGCGAATGTATAAATTTACAAACCCGTCGTTGTCAAACTATTTTTCCTTAGTATAATCAAATAAATAACTATTAATATCTATAGAATTCTATCAATATACAAACAAATTTATACAACCGTGTTATATCAAATGTGCCATTATGATTATATTATATCCTTTTATTTACGTACTATCGCTTAAGTTATGATTCCTCTTACTCCCAAAACAACTTTATACCATTTAAAAAAAATAAAATGAAATAAATATTTCATTCTCCAAGGGAAGAATTCTCCAAGTCGGAATAAATTATACAAATATCCTACAAAACGAAAATGATTTAAACAAAATGGTTTAGACGCAATGTACCTAGAATGATAGGTTTTAAAGTATAAAAATCATACATTAAAAAATTAATGGAAAGGTCCTATTAAAGTAAACAATACTTAAATGTAAAAATTTAAATCCATAACTGTTTTAAACAAACATGTAAAATATAGCATTGAAGAATCAAGTAAACCTTCAATGAAGTGTAAAAAGTTTCTCATTCCCTTAATATCACCATTCTGCTATTTATGAAAAGTTATCAAAAACAACATTTACATAACACAAAACGTTAAAACTTTAGGAAGCAAAAATTTTCAAAAATATAAATATTTTCACAAACCGAGCTTTTTTTATTTTTTTGCAATGATTTTTACAATGAAATTGTTATATTTAAGAAACTATTTTTATTTATTCATTTACATTTTTTATTATATGATAAAATATTAATATTTTTGAATACTACAATTTTAATCTAACTTTGTTTATTTTATTCTTAATTACTGTTAATCTTCCACAAATTTTAACTACTTGCATATGGTCGGAACCTGCCGTTTATAAATAACTTTATTCTATCTTTGTCATAGTTTATTTATAATCGGAAAATTTTCGAATAATAAAAAATGATATATTTAACAAGCTATTTATCTATTTTAATAAACTTTTGAAATATCTATTTATCTGACTTTGAAAAAAAACAATAATTAATATAACAATTAATGACGTAGGTTGCTGATTTTTGTGGTTTTATATTATCTGTCCTTATGATGCTTTGATTGTCGAAACTTAGACCAGTAGATTAGTTCTGATATTAAAGAAACTCTGACGATTTGTTTTAGAACACAAATATCTGTTTCTCATAGCAGCTACCTGTCAATTGTACTTGGACATCTGACGATACTCACTCTAAACAAACGAGACCAACGTTCCGGGCTCCTAACACATTCGATGTAGTCTCAAGTTTCGCTTCTATATTCTAGTAGGATTCGGACATGTACATTTATGTATTTTGCTATATATACCATCGACTTTAGCAACTGAATTGATATAAAATACAATATTAAACTTTAGCTGGCAAAATATATTTTCGCTTTTCTTTTCACTCTCACTAGCCGAACTCAATAATACGCACTCCCCCTCCAACCAGAACCACCCTCTTCTATGTACCCCAACAACGTGCTCCAAGAACAACGTACCCCAACAATGTACCCCTGCCTGTGTAGCCCCAGTCAGGATCCGCTAGATGGGAAAAGTCAGCCCTTTTATAATCTTTTGTTTATTTATTTGGGAGTCCCCTTCTCAACCAGCATAGGCGTCCATGTTTACTAACTTTGAAATCATATACGATAACAATCAAACAATGATACGATTATGTATTGAGCCATAAATCAGTTAGATACATTTTTCTTTTTAATTTTAGGTTATTTAATAGATATTGTTAATAATTTGAATATTTGACGAAAACATTTTCTTATTGTGGTATTGAACTGTAATTGCTTAACGAATCCTTCTGAAGGCTAATAAGTGGATTCCTATGCAAAAATTGATTTTAACTGTAATTTTTGGAATAAATAAGAGATATTATATAACTGAAGCGTAGAGATGCAATGAAATACATTTTTTAAATATCTTCTACACTACCATACTTACCGTACAATTTAAGATGGCCTTATCTCTCAAAACTAATTAAGTCTAATTTAATTGTACATTCAAAGATAGGGTTGAGATTCAATGGAGGATATGATAAAAATGATCAGCAATATTTCACCAAACGTATATTGTTCGTTAAACAACAACATGAACGGCGGCTGTACTGCCTCAAATTTAACTTTACAAAGAAATATTTTTAAGAGTATAACCCTATGAAGACGATTAAAGAGAAATAATTTAATATTTGATAAATATGAATTTAACGAAAAAGAATTATTTTTTATAATAATAGTAAAGAATTCCTTAAAAAATTAAAATTAAATCTTTTTCCCCCTAAATCGAATATTCCATCAAATATCTAAAATCTAGAACCAACAATATGCCAAAAAAAAAAATAAATCAACTACTCATTTTAAAAAGTGATTCCTCAAACATACTTTCAATTTCATATTTTTAAAACTCATAATTACATAGAAGCAAGTGAATATCTGTCGAATTTATTTTGTTGACTGAGCTACCATATATGGTTCTTCGAAGTTATTTTTTTTTTAAATATAAACTTATCACAAATAACCTTAATAGTAATTTCTATTAAGTTATTTTTTTTTAAATATAAACTTATCACAAATAACCTTAATAGTAATTTCTATTAAGTTATTTTTTTTTAAATATAAACTTATCACAAATAACCTTAATAGTAATTTCTATTCAATTAAAAATTATATATTAGTAAACAAGGAAGAACATAATATTAAAAAAATTTACGGCTGTTTTACTATACTGTGTGTCACTGTTCCAGTTTACTGAAAAATAAATTAAAGATCTCAAAACAAGAAATAAATTCCCCATGAAAACCCTTTATTTAGGAAATATTGGTATCTAAAGATTTCCATTGTTATAAATTATTTAGGTTATAATTAATAAATTATTACGCGTTCCAACGGCTTTATTAATAAAATATAAGAAATAACATTCATATTGAATGCTGTTAAAAATGATGACAAATTCATCCTTCCTCCAAATCTCATTCCAAACGGCACTAGATATGAGTTATTGTTTCGCAAGTTTCAATTAACCTTTTTCGTAAAGAATTAAGGTCATTGACCAGGTTTGAAGAGACTTTTTTTTTAATAGCATCAGAAACGAAAATTCCAGTGCTGTCAGGATATGAATATTAATTTTTACACTTTATTAAAAAATTAGTTGGAATACATTAATTTATTTATTATAACCTAAATAATTTTTAATAACAAAAATCTTTAGGCGCAAATATTTCCTAAACGAAGCCTAACGAACAAACCTTCGTAGGGAACTTTTTTCTTGTTTTGAGATCATTAATTCATATTTTAAATTAGGATACTTAACCCTTAACTACTCTGTATATTTCATATAGAACTAAGTGATTATAAATTTTTATCGCAAATAAAATAGTAATTACATAATTAAATAGAGGAATTTTAATTTTTTAATCGTGCTTCCGTAGTATTCTTCACTTTGTAGTATAAAATCATTGCTATCATTGTATATATGGAGAGTGGGAAAAATAGAAAAAGGCAGAAAATGGCGGAAATATGTTAAATATTTTACAAGCTGTAGAACATTTAAAAATCGGTTTGTTATTCAAACAAAACATTCGATTTTCAGAGTAGATTAGGGGGCTTATCGCTCTCTCTAGATATATTGTTATGTTATTGTTTGTATGTTCATTTTTTGAGAATATGGTAACAATTATGTATGTGAAACCCAACCAAAAAACAAAAAAAAAATTATATATATATTGTATCATAAAGGGTAATAATTTATGCTATTCACTGCAATAATCCGATGGGTTATTCCACTTAAATATTGCCTATCCGACCACAGACCAAACACGTGGATGATGGGAACCGAAAGCCTCGCTGTTGAAGGACAACAGTAGATAAACCAGATCTGACAGCCCGATCTGTGGGGCTGTGGTGGGAGATAGCAGGTAATGCTACTGTTGTTAACATGTGTAAGGTCTCTCGCTAATCCGGCGCAAGTCAGCCGGCAATAATCCTATCAGCTCTGTCGGGAGTAGGGGGCTCTCCTCTCGCCCGCCGCGGACCTTCTCTCCCCGCTCCCCATCCCGCTGTGTTACAAACCAAGATTACATCTTTTCTCATCGCCTATTGGCAGGGGAGGGCTTCCACCACGCCTTCCGGTATACAATAGCTATCAAATTGGTCATAAACTTTGTCACTATCCCTCATCAATGCCCTTTATTAGTTTCTTAACTCGCCTTAATTTGACTTGTTAATCGAAAACAAATAAATTATTAACTACTTTTTATTACTTCTAAATTTGCTACAAAGGTATTATTTTGCCCTGATCATTTGTGGATTATTACCTATCCGATTATTTGTTTTATTGCTACCTACTGCTGTAACTTAAATTGATAAAAGCTAATTAAGAATAATTTTGAAATAAATACGGATAAAACAAAATAAATAGTACAATACAATAGTAATTCATTACAACACGGTCATAAAACCAGTAATTTTATACGAAATGGAGACAACATGTCTTCCTAGCTTGGAAAAATTACTGAACATAGAGAGAAGGATCCTGAGGAGAATTTATGGGCCCAAGAAAACACAGGAATGCTACAGGCTAAGACCCAACCAGGAAATCTACAGGGAGATAAATGACCTGGAAGCCGAAATAAGAATCAGAAGATTGAGATTCTACGGGCACATGATGAGAATGGACCAAAGCAGACAAAACAAGAAACTCTGTCAGTTTCAAGACCCAATGAAAACAAGTCAAAATAGCAAAATATCTGGACTTGCTCTTTTCTGGAAAGTTGGTAATATGGATCCTGGAGTTTGAAGGAGTTCATCATTCCACCTCTGCTGAAGGAGTTAAAACCATAAACAAAGCGTCGGGTTTATGGTTTTAACTTCTTCCAGTCTCTGTGTGAAGGTGATTTGAGGCAATTTGGGACCTTCTTTTGCTAGCATATCAGCCAGTTCATTTCCCAGTATTCCACAGTGTCCAGGTATCCACAGCAGGGCTACATTCTCTTAGATGGTGGTAGCATGGTCTAACTCAGTGGCATGCATAGTCAGCCCAGCTTTCCACTTGGACTTTAGGTTCAAAAGAACTGAAGCTAGGTCGGTCTGAAATACTTTTTTGGATTTCTGACTCCGATCCAGTAAGATTCTGGTTGCAACCAGCAGTGAGTCTTGCTCGGCTCTATAATTAGTGGAATTGAACCCTGTCGGAATCGCTTTTCGTTTAGAAATTCCATACGAATACCACCACCTCCATTCTTAATAGCTTTCTCAGCTGAACCATCTGTTTAGACTCTGTTCCACTTGCTATTTGGGTTAGTGGTGTTTATATATTCAAGTTCCTTGCCTTTAATTTCTAATGGATTTTGGCCCTTTTCTTGTTGTGGCTCGAGATGGTAGGAATAATATAGGGTTTGCAAGGACAAGCCCATGGTGGAGAGACGTCTACTGCCTTCTTTATTTCAGGCTAAATCACTTCTAACTGAAGTTGAGGTTTTATTGATCCCATTATGTGTAGGAGGGTTAGGAGGCATCTTATTTCTGTATAGG
>NW_027116688.1:386845-388794 GCF_000696795.3 Halyomorpha halys | reverse complement strand
TAGGTATTTTATCGAAGGTTATTCACTTCGTAAGTGAAATTATTTTCCTGACATTTAAGATTATAAACCAAAAACTAATTCTTTGTAGGAACACAGTCCGGGTTGCTGTCTATAAAGGTACAAAATAGTAGAAAAAAAAATTAATGCTAACCAACGTTTCGCCCCACTCACTGGTTAACATTAAATAGTTTTTTTGTCATTTCGATACCTTTACTAACTGCCATCTAGACTTATCTTCCTACAATCTACTTCATACGGTCAACTAATTTCCTAAAAAAATGTATTCACTTTTTGTATAAAATCTTAAATCACCCCTTGATAAATAGAGGTTAAAAATCAATATTTTAAATTTTAAAATACCTTATTTACATTAGATATTCCTCTAATAATTTTTAAATAATAACTTTCTAAAATTGAACATATTAACTTATGATAGAAAACTCCTCGGCTATCAAATACCGTTTTAGGTTTGAGATCTTTCTCACATAATACAAGAGAAACATCTGTATAACAATCCTATGTAAAAAGTTTATTAATTAATATTAGTTCATTAAATAATTTAGTAATAGTTTACTAAAAAACGTTATAGACATTCCAAACATAAAGGATTAATGAAATGAATTAAATATCATAAATTCATGTAAATTATAAAAAAAAAGTTTTAAAAAACTTAGTAAATAATCAAAAAGAACAAATATGTGACAAACATAAGTGGATATCAAATAATGGATATCGCTGTTCCAGTTCAATTGTGTAATATCTCAAAAATGGTTATTTTGAGTTATGCATGTAATCTTAGTAATATGGGTGAGTGAGATGTATACAGTTCGAAATTGTAATATCTCGAAATTTTTTTTGCTTACTTAGATTTTATGTTATATGTACTATTATGATTCTGTGTTCTACTGTATAGATTTTACCCTTATTGTTAACATTACATGCATATCTAAAAATAATTATTTTTTTAGATGTTACACTGTTGAACTGGGACAGCGATATTGCAAGTATTAACAAAAAATGTTATTCAATTACATGTTTATCAAAATCATACTTTTAATTTTTTGTCTCAATTTTGAGGAAGTCATTTATTCTAATATTAATGCATCGTTTTTGTTTCTAACAATTTTTAAATTAAAATTACATGTAAAATCCAAATTAAATTCTAAATGCTCTTTTTTACGTTACAAATAAACTCCAACCTCCTTAACCATCCTAACCCATTAATTCTTAACTTCCATCCTTAACAATCCCTGATAATCCTCCGAGGCGTCTTTCCGATGCATGAAAATAAAGCTAAGTTTTGTTTTAATGTGACAATATTTCTGAGGGATGACATTCTCATTGACATAGGATCGAAGTTCTCATGGCAAGTAGAACACTAGTAAAAAGTTATACTTTGATTAATTCATCATGTCAACCAGAAAAAAATTTATCTGGAGGTCGTATTATAATCAAGGTAACAAAAGTATAAAATGATCCTTTGAAACCATTTTATTCATGCGGGCCTTAAAAATTGGCTGTTAGATAATCAGCTACCAAATATACTAAAACCTGATTTAGGACAACTCATTGACACAGAGGGTTCTTCATATCGAGGTCTTCAGATTGCATTATTGATGACTGGTCATCGACTGCTCTTAGCGATTCCACTTCATATGGAAATCTGGCTAATGGCATGACCTTCCTTACAAACGCAATAACATTTCCTGGAGGGTGGCTTCCTCTCTATAAATAATCGCTGCCCCCTAAAAAGTGCAGTCCGGAGACAGTGGACGAAGGGGGCCGTTATTTTTTAGCTATTGAGGGGGGATAGGATGTTCTTATAGCCTATAGGGGGGTCTTACGATTTGTTGAGATACCAATAGTTAAGTTATATTCAATCCCAATCCACAACCGACATCATATATCTAAAACAACGGTTTTGTTTGATCGATTCTCAATATATGAAA
>NW_027116688.1:380549-386515 GCF_000696795.3 Halyomorpha halys | reverse complement strand
CAAGATTTTCAAGTGTATATGAAACATACAACATATTTACTTATTGTATTATTTTGTACAGTTGTAAATTACATTAAATAAATAAATTAAAAAAAAATTATATATACAATCTTGTTCGTCATAATTTTTTATTCTATAACTACTACTAAAAAAATAAATACATAAATTGCAGTCTAGCACTTTGGATACTGTTTAATTTATTATACTTTTTCACCCTTTGATCCGGATGGGAAAATTATTTTTTTTTTGTGTATTTATTTTTTTTTTATATTACAAGGTGAAAAACGACAATCGATTAATACGTTAAGGTAGGGACCGAATTTCATCAAACGATGAAAAAATGATAAAGGATTTGTGAAATAGGAGGGAATTATCCGGACTTATGTAAGTAGCAGCTCTAGGGGGCTTTGAACTTTACATAAGGAGCTCACACCAAACCGCACCGTCAAAGAAAAAAGACAGACAATGGCTGTGGCAATCCTTTGACAGGGCGCATTTCGTGGCGCCATCTCTTGGCGAAGCAGTTGTAGGCATTTGAGCAATAATATAGAAATGGAATGGGTCGATATCATGCCTCCTTTGGAGAAAAAAATGTTAAATTATAAAAGAAATACTCAAAATATTTATTTCGTTTCTATTGATTTAAAAAAGGACATTTTTAGCTTATCTGATTGGAGATTAAACAAAGAAACCCTGAATCTTATTTGCTAAAATGATCGATTTATGCCCATCTATTTGCAAAATAAATTTTGAAATACCGCGAATGTTTGTGTATACAATTTAAGATTAGGGATTTTTGGGCCTCAAATTCATAACTCTTGCAAGACTTTTATTAAGTAATAAAAACTAAACAAATCGCTAAAAAAAAACTTGATATAGATTGGAATGCGATAATTTATTTCCTAAACAATATTATTTTCAATGAATTTTATGTACAAAGACTTTCTGTTTTATATTTATATGCTTGTGATGGGCTTATCTTGCTCATTATGATTATATAATGCAAATTTTAATTTATTATTTGTGATCTTAGGAACGTATTTAAATTTATATCTACTTACTTTACTTTCCACTTTCTTTACACCATTTTTATTCATTTCATTATTTCAAAATTTATTTTTAATACGATTGTTGACTAATTAAATTCAATAATTGCGAACACGGCAAGCACCCGGACAGAAAATTTGATTCTCACGTTTTCCCTATGCCGCAATCCAAAATATCTTCAAATGCTCGTAGATATAAGTATAGATATTATACTTATGTCGGCAATTATCCTCGATTTAAACTATTTTCATTATAAACAGAAAAAAATAAATAAATATACGCGAAATAAAAGGAAAAGTAGAAATAGGCTAAGTTTATTGATGATAAAAAATCGTAGATGTGGTACTAAATAACACACGAAATCAACTTTCTTTCTAGATTGTATGAGATAAATGTTAATTTAATTACCCAGACAGTCGTGATAAATTTATTTTAAATTAAAAATAAACCGCTCAAGTTAATTGACAAAATTTTAAATAATGTATTTACACCCAATCTCGTCGTGCAAAAACCGACATTTAGCAGGTCGGTCAGAAATTCAGGCCAAATTATACTAGCCAATCCAAATAACACATTCACACACTTGCGAATTCACCATAGTAGGGGCATTCCTGATCTTTAGTTTAACATGTTAAAGGTTGTTAAACGGAGAAATATTTCCTTCTTTCATCATGTTAAAACGATATAACATATAACATGGTTGAGAGTCTGTTACTAGGTCTGTTAAATGGAGAATGACGTCACGCAACGGACCAACTGAGCTCGTCACCGTTTTGTTTGTTGTCTCAGGATATTTGCTCGTAGTTTGTGTTTTAATTGTGTATTAATATTGTTTTGGATGTTTTTGAATCTAATAAAGCAATGGATGACAATTATAATAATATAATGACATTTGTCAATTAGCTCATCTCGATTCTCTTCCTCACAAGTCAGAAGATCAACAAGGCACTCAGTAGCCAAACTTTCACACAACTTCCACTTTTAAGCATGTCGTGATAAATTACTTTTATAAAAACTTAGAAGTAAATGATGTTTTGGTAAGAAAGGTTATAAAACAAGTTACTCAAAAAATCCTGTAGGAGCTCTTATACATTCAACATTTAACTTTAAATAGGGCTGCTCACAATCCTATACTTATAACATTTAACATGGTAAAACATTTTACATTTAACACATCATGAATACCCCTAGTGTAGAAATTGTGTGACAGCATTTTAACATCTAAGTTTCATCTAAACAGCCCACAGTCAATGCAACTATCATAAATAAATAGATTACAAATTTTTTACACATTTAAATATTGTCATTTTCGCTTTAATTGCTTCCTAATAATGATATTAAATGTTAAGAAGGAAGATGAGCCCAGGTGGAAGACAGGCTAGCTATTGGCACTAGGTGGCAGTAGTACTTCCATTGTCCTAGAGCTATAAATCAGTGAGCCATCCAGCTGCCTACCTCCATGCCTAGCCCCGTCTCTACCTCACTGCATTAATAGACTGTCTGTCCTTTACTGCAAGCTTAGCATTATCCAATATTGATCAACTGATGGCTGAGTTGTTGATGGGTGACGGTTCATCTCCTCTGGTTGTATTACATGCCGTGATACTTATGAAATGAAATCTTTTTTTAACTTCCTCAGACATAATCGTATTTATTTAGTAGGGTTTTGTGAAAATATCTCCCTTGTTAAATATCCTTTATTCAAAATTTATTAATTCAATCACTACGTTTCGGAGCTTCGTACCTTTTATTTAGGACTAGAAGACCTGGATGGTTCGCAATTGCTAGATTAGGGATGTAGATAGATTAATTGAACATAATTGAAAGTTTGAAGTAAATTAATATATCTAGTTATTTACGCATTGTGATAGTAATTTCTTATTATATCTATTTAATTTATAGCGGTAAATAACAATATATACATTATAAAAATAGCAATAACCTCAACACGACTCAAACACACGAAACTTGGGAGTGGTTTAGGGCTTTATAAACTGCACCAAACGGCACAAACCGGATCTAATTAAACAATTGAGAACCGGAGATACAAAATAAACCTTTTGAAATTGGTTTTCTTTGTTTGAAACCAATATTTCTTCCCTATAACGGCATAAAATTTAAATGATGATAATATAGATAAAAAAAGCAAACTAAAAACGAATATGATATGCTTTTTCATAAAAGAATTTTTTAGGCCTACTTCACTGAAATAGTGATCATGTTTGTTTAATTTTTGGTGAATAAAAAATAATTGAATAGAATCAGTAATATTTTTTTTTCTGATCCTTCAGAAAGAAACAAATCGATCAAACATATAATAACTATGAAGAAAATGTATACTTTTTGAGCTTTTGTATACTTCGAGCAAAAATGTTTGATTTTATAATCTTAAATACTTTCTTGAGACTGGTTAATGTTGTTTAAAATAATAATTTATATCCATTATAGTCTATATACCTTTTATTTTATTTTCAAGTCCGACTTTTCGGCCAATTCGGCCATTCTCAGGGACAATCTTAATATAATTATTGAAGTAAATAATTTTAAAACACGACTTGATGCAGGCTTTTCCGTAAAGAAAATAAAAGCTTTTGAGACTATAATGAATATAAATTATTTTTTTAAACATGTTTGATTTTGTTAATAACTTTTTTTAACGGAGAAATCGGAATAGGCTATGACCTTCCCGAGAAAATACTGAACATTTATCAAATCCCCATCTCAATTGGCTGATACTGTTCCGGCTACTGGGATCAAACAAAATACAAACAGACAAATATTGATTCTTATGTATTAGATTTAAATTGAATAACACAATGAATAAATAAATTGAATAAAAACAATAAAATATTTAAAGTAAGTCCTTCATTTACCTTTGCCGTCCGTCACAGAATTCTTATTATTATTAGATAACAGAGTTCTCTGACAATGAAAGTAAATAAAGAACTCTCCTTATTTTAAATATTTTATTGCAAGTTTTTTTTACAAGTATCAGACAACATTGGTTAACCATTAGATAATAAATATTGGACTGAGTAGGTTTTGCAATCCATATAAAAACAAATATTTGGCATGTCCACTCTCACGGCTTTCTCAATTTACCCTTTAAATTCGAACACGAAAATATTTTGCTCTATATTAACTAGTATTGATCCAATTTGTATACTATATTTTTATTTAAAATATATTTATTTATGAGTTAAATGAAAACTACAATATTTGAGCGCCCGAAGATGGGGAGATTACCTCAAAATATTGGGATATAATAATTGAGTTCAGACTCAAGGACATTTAACAAGGATGATATTTTAACTGAACCCAACTAGATGATATTAAAAATCTTTCAGTCGTAGAACATTAATTTATTTATTTATTAGTTTCATTTATTTTAAGAATATTGGTCTGAATACATTTTTGACAGAACTAAAAAAAAATTGGAATTATTACACCTTTTGCTTTAACTGAATTGGTGATAGCTGAGCTGAGAAAGTGAGTTTATATTGTAGAGTAGGGTAAATTATTATTATTTAATAACGACATAAGAGTACGAAAAGATATAGTTTTACTAACAGATAAAAATTTGTTATATTAATATGATATATTACCCCAAACTTCATGAAAGTTTTTGGTCATATTCATCCGTACTAGATTTATTAACTTCATTGTTGTCCATTGTTCAATCAAAATATTATACAGCTTCTAGCGGTTAATAAAATCATAAGCATTTTTGAAATCTATATAATACTGATGAGATACACCGATGTGTTCTAACTTTTACTGTAATATTTAACATAATGAAAAACATTGATTAATAGTTAAACGATTTCACCTGAAACTACACTGTTAATCCTTGGAGATGCACTATATATAATAAATTAAAGTTTTAAGAAGAAGGTTAAAAATTTCATGAATATTCTTTATGCCATTTTGACGGTAGTCTGTAAGAATCAGATTTTTCGATAATTATAAAGCTTCTAATGCTCTCAGGGTGGACGATTTGGAACACTAGCTTTAGGTGCCGAAACCTCCCATTGAAAACTGTACACTGAAAGTTTTATTTGAACTATAAGCAAATTAAAGTAACTAAATAAACTTTTAACCATAAAACATTATTATTTAACAAAATACATTATCAATTTTCGACTTGAAATATAAAAATAGTGTTAAGATTTGTTAAAAAATATACCATAAATTTAATAAGAATTAATTTGCTTCCAAAAACCTTCCACTTCGATACTTAAATAAATTTTAGAATCAATAGGAATTTGGGTAAAACCCATAAGAATATGATTGATATATGTGTACTTTGATTAGCGTATTGTATACAGTTTGCAGCTTGTATTTCTGCTCTTGTCTAAGCACATTTTTTGAGCTTCAGTCTGATTGAAATTATAAGTAACAATTACCAAATATGTTTAATGTTATTTATATAAATAAGGCCTCTTTGTTTAATCAACCTATTTAACTAAGGTTTATCATTGACGTTATGCATTTCTAATGCAGATTATGTTTAGTAAAACTGAATATTTTAGTCGAAGTAAGTCTTTTTGTATAAGAAGGAAATACCGTTTTGGGCAGTGAGAAGTATAGAATTTTTAAATGTACAGGACGTAGCTATGTTGTACAGGGTGTAGCAATATATTGTGTTGTACAAGATGGAAGATTCAGTTCTGAAGTGACATTTCAAAGCGACTCTAACGATCGATTAGCCAAAACTTGCAGTGGCCATCACAATGCCCTCACTAGCTTTTTATAATAAAAATAAGAAATTTGTTGCAGTGCGCGCATTCACTTACCACCTGAGAAGGCAAACATTTCAAGTGCTCTATTTTTCTATTGCTAGAAAAATTCATATATGCCAAATATAAATGTTTAACAAGAGATACACAGTATAATAATCTATCCTAAAAGAAAATATT
>NW_027116688.1:354742-379219 GCF_000696795.3 Halyomorpha halys | reverse complement strand
AAGATCATTTAGTCTTATAATAATATACTGATTATAATCAAAATCAGTTCATATTTCAGTGAGTATAAGACCATAAAGATCATTTAGTCTTATAAAGATGTACCGATTATAATCGAAATCAGTTCATATTTCAGTAAGTATAAGACCATAAAGATCATTTAGTCGTGTAATAATATACCGATTATAATCAAAATCAGTTCATATTTCAGTGAGTATAAGACCATAAAGATCATTTAGTCTTATCATTATAAGACTAAATTTTGGATTATAATCGGTTTTTGATTATAATCAAAATCAGTTCATATTTCAGTGACTATAAGACCATAAAGATCATTTAGTCGTGTAATTATATACCGATTATAATCAAAATCGTTAGAGCCGGAACCTCCAAAACAAATAAAGTATGCCAGTAAAAACAAATATATATATATAAAAAAAAAGTAAAAACAAAGAACTTTCCAACTGAAGTCCATCTAACAATATTGAACTGTTGTGTTAAAGATCAAATTTTTGCGTGAAATCTATACTACAAAAATGATACAAATATGGATTGTAAATGTACTCGTCTTTATTTTAATATATATTAATTTTTGCCTAAATTAAATTTCGGTAGAAAACTCGCATTCAAAATTTTGTATTTATCGCAATATTTCCCTTTTCGATAAATTCCAAACATAGGTTTGTGAAAGTAATTGCACAAAGAGTATTTATTAACTCCTCGAAGTGTTTTGAAAATGACAATGAGCTAGAGTTCAATAAAACCGACACTTTATCTATTAAATGACAATTAAATGGGGATGCTATCTAAGTATAATATTGCTTCTATATAATAACAATAACAATGAATTTTATTGCTTCGATAACAGTTTATCGCTCATTATTGACTTGGCATTAAAGGTTCGTAATCGAGAATATTCACTGCAGTTGGATTGTTCGCTGTGGTTCAGTTATGGCCTATTGATAGCTTGCAAGTGTTCTCTGCTTCTAATTGAGGAGAAGAAACAAAACACACAGGATGAGTTACTGCGATCAGTGTACGTTATCGGATAGAATTGAAATACATATATTAATTAGAAAAATACGGCACATCTCACCCCAACATATCAACTGTCTTAGGGTATCGTAAACTGAGATCACATTATGCAAGGTTTTGAGGTTTTTCCTATTTATTTACCAAACTATGGGATTGTAGAAAGATAAGTATGCAGTTAGCTATCTATTTTGAAGAATAATTTTTTTTAAGAGGTCAGGGTTGGTGGAAGTAATTTTTTATTCTTAGCAGGATCTTACAACATCTATCAAGACCTCTTTGAGTAAGTGTTTATACTTCATAGTATAATGTTAGGGCTGTCAATGTAAGATGTACTGTTCTTTATCATTCATCATTCCTTGCAACTTGATCGAATTATGACCCAGTACCTAGAGACACAAGGTCTTGTTTTTTTAATCTTCAAATTATAAATTTTTTTTGTCTCATTTTTTTTAGATATTGCTCCATTATATTAATTCATCCTAAAGTAGATAATTATAAAGATTGAATAAAATGAACAAGCTCGAACCCAGAGGGCAGAATATCGGCTCGTTCGGTTTCAACTTTTTATCAATTAAAGGCAGCTCTCCACTGGCGAGATTAGATGCGGTTTTTGTCACCTCTCCACATCCGGCCGTAGTATCCCCGCATTCCGTTCCCAGGGCTCTTCGTCCATCTTAGCGGGTACAGTTCAGGCCATCGTATCTGGTTCACTTTTGAAGTTTAATTACTTTATTTATATAATGATTAAGATTTGCATAATTCACTTAGATAACGCCATCTTTCCTGAAGTATTTCATAGAATATCTGCTTTGAGGGAGGTTGAGTACAGTAGTACATCGAAAAGGCTAAGTAACGCGAAACTGCACAGTATAGACTAAAATGAATGGGTGAAGTTCCCGAGCTTAAAAAAAACACTATCAAATAGTTAATTAAACTGAGAGGTATACATAAATGTAGATTGCTTTATGCTAAACCTATTATTATTGCTCTTATCTCTTGAGTATTATTCAGGCATAAAAGAAAATAGGAACTTTGAACACATCTTTACAAATATATATAATTGTAAGTAAAACATCCATCCCGAAAGGTTCCATGCCGATACCTCTAATCGCTGTCTACATAGAACAGTGATGGTCATCTAAATCCAAATCCTCAAGATCAGTCTTGACCCACCTTCGTTTCGGTGTGTCTATTGAATAATCACTGGCCACCTTAGTGCTTATGACCTTTTCTAAATCTGTTCGATACCAAGTCCTACAACGTTACTTACGTTACTACCGCCTTAGTCTCTGCAACTAATTTCATAATTAAGAGTCATCTTAAGATTTATGGAGTAGTTCGCGATGAAACCCACCACTTATGAAGACAGGTCCTGAAAACTTCCTACATTATATAGCAGCTTGTGGCAGGTATGCATCACTAAGGTATAGGCTTCTAGGCTCTGATAGAATACTAGAATGTGAGGTTTTGACATAGAGGAATAAAAGTCATAGAAAGAATCATTCCATTGGTCTGTCTTGAGGTTGGCAAAAAGGACCAATAGCCTCACTTGCCGAATAAACCCTCCCCCCCCCCATTATTACCAGTACCTGTACCAGTAGTTGCTGCAAATTATATTAACCGGAAGCAGTTCGCACATTTCGGCTTTTTTTTAACTTTCTAAATTCTCCAGTATCCAATACTACTTCTTCGGCCCGAATATTTTACGCCATCTTTTGTTTTTTAAAACCATACAGTGCTATAATCCAGAATTATATGTAAACCACTATTAAAATATTTTTTATTTAACCACTTTTTCTTCAGTATAATTTTTTTGGTTAAATTTATTAGAAGGTAAAATACCAATTTCTCAGAATGGATTTAGTGAATTAAACTGTACATGCTCTCAAATATAAATTGTTTATTCTCTTTCTGTTAATTTTATTTTATTTTTGTAAATCTGTAAACTTTAAGTAAAATGTCTATCGGTGTTTCAGGTCACGGCGGGGTGAACCAGCTCGGCGGCGTGTTCGTCAACGGACGGCCGCTACCTGACGTCGTGCGGCAAAGGATCGTCGAGCTGGCCCACAACGGCGTCCGGCCGTGCGACATATCCCGCCAGCTCAGGGTATCCCATGGCTGTGTCTCCAAGATACTATCCAGGTCAGTATCATCGTATGCACTTTATAGTGATATAGGTATGTGATATTATAGATTATTAAAAGGGATCCTCAACTGAGTGCTGCCGAGATGAGTGATATTGTGGTACAGCAGATCAGGCGATAGGTTTCAGGTAGATATAGTCGGCCGCGCCGCAGATATCCGCTTTATCGAATTATGGCGAGGGGAGAAGACAATGGTAGCTGATTACTTAGCGGTTCCCCGGCGGTGACATATTTTTACGACGAGACGTTGCACTTAGAAGCCGCGCGCCAACAGGAAGCACACGTTCCCTGCTGACTAATATCCTCTCAGCGTCAGCATCTGTCATTTGTCATCCCAAAATGGTTTCAGATAATTGGCGACAATATCGATCCGTCCAAATGTCAGAGCAGCCACTGCTGCTTGCTTTTTTGTAGAAAAACTTTTTCTCGATGAATATCTCGTGTTATTATCTGTTACTAAGCCTGTTATGTAATGAATACAGGCATAGTGACTTTCATGGACCATGACGTCAAATGATTTGCTTTGTATAACACGTCCGTTTGGTATTTTTTATTGGCAAAAGACATTGTGTTTGGATACATTTTGTTATAACTAATTTAGTGACACTCTTGAACAATACTTCTCCGTTGAATGATTTTACAGTTGATAAGATGCGACAGTGAACTGTCATAGATAAGGTATGTATGTGGCGGTGAACATGAAAGTAGCTCCTCTTCCACTACATGTGTTATCGTATATTACGCTAGAACTAGTACGACAGTACTGCCGACACTGAGGCCGCCTATATAATGGAAATTCGACCAGCTATAACCCCTCCGTATATCAGAAATCACCAGGTAGGGGACAATTAAAAAAGTACTGCCACGACTTCAAAGCATTTCCCACTACGGCAGTTGCTTCTAAAGTTGTAACAATGACTGCTGTACCAAACCTGTATATGGTATATCTTCTCTTTAAATCGTTAAAAACAATTTACATAGTATATTCATTTTTTTTTCAACAAACTATATACAAACCAACGATTTAATCACCCAACACGTTCCAAATAAAATAATTAAAATCTAAATAAATATTTAAATATATTAAATATTTAATCGTTTTACCTGTTTGATATGGGCTGACGAATGACAAAATGATAGATGATTTCGCATATTGAGAAGTGAACACATGTCTGAATAGCTATAGATAACAGAGCGAGGAAAAAAGCTGAATACACTAAAATCAAAGAACGAATGACACTAAACACTGGACACAGGTTTCATCAGTTCCTGTTTTTATCCTAATTATTATGACATAAAAAGGTGATTATCATCTCATGATTAAAATGGTACTGAAAGTGCAAGTTTGTAATTTGGTTCTTTCCTTAGATCACATAGATCTATAAAGATTGGTTCCGGACAGAGAACAAACGTTTCTTTATTTAAAACTAAATTTTAATAAAAGTTCGATATATATACTATTATTTAATTAATTTAGAAAAAAGGTCTATAGTGAGATCTTTTTTTATATTACATAATTAATTGAAAGAATCTTAGGGACAGCCAGCGCCTTCTTTATACTAAGGGCTAACTCGGTCCAGGCACAGAATCCCGCGACCAATGTGATCGATATCATATCAATATCATCGATATCCGACTCCTGTGATCGATAGGATTACTATTAGCAAAGTATAGAGCAATTTTTTTCAACCAATAAAACGATCGGATATTAATTTGTTTGGCTTTTAGAGTTCACAATCGCGGTATATGCTTTTGCGATATTAAGAAGTACAATTACGATATTGAGATGTACAATTTCTTTCAGGAAGATTGTGCAGTTTACCACTCGTGTCGATAGAAGTGAATAGTATACATAAAGTAAATTGACTTTAAAAAAATAATTGATGATTTTGCTAGTCAATAATCACCTCTTAACACAGCTTTGACACTGTCTAGGATAATGACCTAAATTACTATATAGTAGTATATACTATATAGTACTATATACTGTATATTATGATACATATAACACAATATATAGGCAGTATATAAACACAACTACTATTGACGATCGCGGTGGGTGGTACTGCGGACCTGTAGAGGTGGTCTATTCCTAATGAAAGGTGTTCATTGTTCTGGGCTCTTCTCAGATCTCTTCATGCCTCGTTTCCTTCTTCGGGAGTCTGCCAATCCTCATTCTCTTTAATAACCTCTTTCATATTATTATTATTATTATGACTGATATCTCACGGTATATAATTGTCATATCTTTTCAATATCGAGAACGAGCTATTTCGGTTTGTGAATAATATAGGCGTATTTAATTGAATTATACAATTAATGACCGTTATATTATAAAATATTCGCAGGTATTCTACAACAAATGACTTTTCTTCTCATCGAATTTTAAATGACGGATGCACTTGCTTATCCAACGTCAATGTAGTAGTCGATGAACCATGAACTCAGAAAATCTTTCTTAACGATAGATGTGTCATCTGTTTTTTACATTTTTTAATAACTGTTTTCTTGATTTTTTTTTTTACTAATTATAAAATGAGCTCACACGATTATTCTGAACAAATAGTGTTTTATAAAAGTAATCATGTGATTATTTTCAACATTCAGATCATAACATTCATTACATCTATATAAATGTTAATTATTTATTCTCTCTAACATTTGGATAATAAATGTTGGAGAGGTGGTAAAAGTAGTATAATTCAAAATTTTAATATACTTTACAGCGTTTAAAACACTTAGGTACTTATGCATTAGCAATGCTAAAACTTGTCCTATATAACCTGACACCAGACCAATCCTGATTTATTTTAATACCAATAGCGGCGTTAAAAAAAAAAATCCTATTATATTTATTTCTTCTATTTAAATTATAAAAATACTTTAAATAACAAAACATATGATATAAGCATACTCTCCTTGTATGATGTTTCCATTTAATCATTCTACAATAAACTCTACAATTATATAATTCTAGTAGGTTTGGTTTAATTCTTCATTGAAATCAGGATAAATTTTTCTTTTAACTTTTAATAAACTTTAAAGCTGTGAAAAAACTTTATGTGCAATTTTACCATGCATTTTTTCTAAATTACTTCAACTTATAGCAGTAATTACATACACAATAAAAGTATTTTGTAGTAGAATCTTCTGTAGTAAGCAATTCCCCGGCATTAACCATTTTTTTAAAATATGCAAAATTAAATAAAACCCTTTTTTAAATCTAACTGTAGACAGTGATTGATTAATTGTTGAAAAAAAATAATAATAAGTTTATTGTTCTCCAATATTGTAATTTATTAGTATTTTATTCGTATAGATATTGTGTATTATACCAATATTGTATTTTATTCTTTCAGATATTTCATTGTAAGAGGAAGGTTTTGTTTTGGACAAAATTATTCTTTGTTGTGAAAGACCTTTCCAACTAGTAAAATATTATGACAGTGCTTGTTTACACGCTTCTTTCAACTATCAAGTCAGTTCTGACATCACGATAGTACTACCATGACAACAAATTTGAATTACACTATGGTGGTGTTTCTAATGCTTTCACTGTCATCGTGGAACCTAAACTTTAGCTTCCGTTCCATGCTCTGTCGAGACCAAAAACGATACGGTATCCAGGCTGAGAACTGGAGAGCTGGAGGGCTGGAGTGAAAGGGCTGACAGATAGGGCTAAGTGGCCCGCTCCGCAAGATAATTTATTTCGATCCTGGCTGGGCCAACTCCTCCCTAAGAGCGGCTCTTTTACAGTTAATTTCGAGATGGTATGGCCAGCGTGGATGAGGATGTCTCCGTTCCTTTCATATGTAAAAGGGAGGGACCGCTGTTTGAATAAAAATCCTTGAGTTAAAGGAAGTTGACCACAGCCCACTGCATGCAGGACCGTAGGACACTACCCTATGCTAATGTGGGCGGCTATATGTAGCCCTCTCGGGTCGTAATGACCTCTTCTCATAACTCACCGCCCCCTCCCCAAAAAGGATGAATAACTTTAAAATGTATTCCGTCCCCTTCGCCATTCCGCGGTTTGTTCAAATTAATTTCAGCGGTTTTGTCGAAACAGCAAAAAGCAGGTATGAATTGTAAATGAGCTCTTTATATGTACCTTTATTGAAATGGCAATACAATAGGAATAATGAAATCAGTAGTCAATGGATATATTTTAACAATGAACACTTTTCTGTTGATCAAGAGAAACTCTTGAGACATGTGGTTTTCCCTGCTGATTTGCTGGATGATGTTCGACAGTTTAAAACAGTCCATCATCATCATCATCATCATAATCATGTACGGCGCAACAATACCTCACTGAATCCAGACCTCCAAAAGTGTCCGCTATTCTTATCCACCCTGTTCACCAACAATCCAATCAGCTTTTAAAAAGATATGAAAGCCGTCCTTAATTGATATATATTTTTAACAAAAATTAATAGCAAGCTGAACTATTCCTTAAAGTTGTATGAAGATTTAGAAAGAGAGTGATCTATCGGTTGAGAAGAAGAGTATAGTAGCCAGGGGTTGTTCTCAAGTACTGTAAGGAGGCTCGTTGGCCCCCACGTGGCAGTTGCTATGGTTACACCCATTAATACAGCCAGTTTGATTGGTCAGACAACAAGTCCCTTCGGGCATCGCCCAACCACCATCGACCTCTTTATTTCATTTATCGGCCTGTACGTCGGCTACTTCTCACTACCTCCACCAACAGCTGCTTCATCATCCGTTTTAATTTTATTTATTGCAAATAGTTTTTTTTCATTTTATACCAGCCAATAAACGAATGTTTCTTGGTAATAGTATTTGACTGAATAAAAAAATAAATAATTATTTTTTATTTGATGAATGGAATATGGACCGGGTGCGGTCAAAAAAACTCAAATAGTAAATAATTATACTATTTTTACTGACCCAACGTTTCGCCCCACGTTGCAGGGTTTCGTCAGGGCTGTTTTGACGGATGTCAATGTTCAGTCTGTCTCCACAGCCCTGACGAAGCCCTGCAACGTAGGTCGAAACGTTGGCTCATTAAAATAGTATAATTATCTACTATTTGAGTTTTTTTGACCGCAGCCGGACCATATTCGATTCATCTATACACACGGTCAATCATCAATAATCTTCCATTATTTTCTATTTAATTTTATTCTCTCTTAAATGAGGTGCTGTTACAATTTTTTATTATCTTTTTGTTTTGAATCCAATGGTTCACGCTAGTCGTTCTCCTGATAAACTATATATCATGCCGGGTAAAACTCATAATCATTTATTTTTCTTTATTTCTTCAAATGATGCAGTTCAAGACTAGGCGACGACTTTTTTCGACCCCCAGCGACTCACGAACACTAATGTTCAATTCCCTTCCGATTTTCTGTTGAATCAGTGTTTCCTTCTAAGAAACGAGCCAGTTTTCTGAAATCACGAACTGAGGTACTATCCTCATCTGGTGAAGAGGAAGAACGTTGTGATTAATGGTCGATTCATCTATTACCCAACCAAGTTGGAAATTAGTTTTTCTCTTCTCCACAATTTCGTCGTGATACTGTGAATGACAGGTTTCGAATATTTCACACATTATAATAATCTTTGCCTATATTTAGATATAAATGTAATGTATTGTGGTATCTCTTTCTAACTATTAGCAAGAAGTAAAATGGAATATGATACATTTTCATTTCTGGTTTTAGTCGGTCCTCGATGGATTTTAGCGAAGTCTCTTTTAAAATGTATATCTATTTCTTTCTGCATGTTCCGTTTTAGTCGGACTACCTTTATTGTGAGCACTAAGTGCACGCTTGCTGTTTTATGAAAGTTGCGAACTTTGCAGTTTTTCTATGCTACCCTAAGATGGTAAGTATGCTTCTACAATTTGTAAGCACTATAGTGCTTTTGAAAACGAGAAGTAGATCGAGGATCCCTATATGATTTTTTACTGTAAGAAGTATATTTAGGTATGATTGTGTTTGAATTGATAGGATATTGATACTGTTTGCAGGTACTACGAGACGGGGAGCTTCAAGGCTGGTGTGATAGGAGGTAGTAAGCCTAAGGTGGCGACAGCGCCGGTTGTCGACGCGATCGCCAACTACAAGAGAGAGAACCCGACCATGTTCGCCTGGGAGATCAGGGACCGGCTGCTCGCCGAAGGAATCTGCTCCCAGGACAACGTACCTTCCGTATCCTCCATCAACAGGTAACCTTCTGCTTCCTAAGAAGTCCAATAATATGTCGGTATCAGCGACCTAGTGGCGTTGCTCTAGTATATTAAGTCTTCTCCATTTCTTAACAACACAGCGGTCACAAACATCCTTACATAGCACAAAAACTGCTTTTTTTCATAGTCCAAAGCCAACCTCCTGTTTTAGAGACATTGTTCTAAACACAAATAATTGTACTGATTCTTAAAAAAAATCAACCAGTATATGTGGCGGGGAGGTTATTTACATTATTTTAACATTATTTAATTTTTGACCATGGTCATTTTCAGATATATTAGCAAATGTTGAATTTGACATGAAGTTCAAGAGACAGTGACAAAAAATGTTGCTTATTTCATATTAAGGTTTAGACATATTATATGATCATGTCCATTGGCATGAAAGGAAGAATACATCTCTGCTATTTGTCTAAATCTATCTAAAACCGCTGGAGTCAAAAATAGCACTAGAAATGAAGAAAATTACCGCAAAAGGTGTTTGGGGATTATATTTTGTTTGGGTTTGCATGTACCACATTTAAACTTTCAAAACAAAAAAAAAATTAAACATACAATTACAGAATACTATTTTCAGTAAAAAAAGTAAATAATTTTTAGGGAATCCTTTCAAATTCTTTTAAATCCAAAACAGTTTTAATCTGAGCACCTTGTATATGTGCACATTTTTAATATTTTTCACTGACTTTGGTCTTATTTCAACTCCTTGCCAGAACATGAAAAGTATTATTTTTATTTTAACTTATCTATTATTATATATACAAAATATATAGTAAGGTATACTATTGCTATCCCGGAAAATTCCTAATACGATATTTTGACGGAAATACACTTTTGAGTTCCCTGAGCCCGAATAACCAAGTTTTGCAAAATGGTCTGTATGTGAAGAGCCTAGCTGAAAAACGGAATGCAGTAAGGAACTGAAATCACATATTTAGGGCAGGTGTGTGATTGGAATATTACTGTAAATTTTTTTAAAAAATAAATCAATATTCCATACTACAATATTTTAGGGTTTTTACTCAAAAAATAGCTGAAACGATTTTGAAAATCAATGTAACGTTAAGTAGTCTTTAATATCGGATGGGCCTTATCTTCATTGAAATACCTTGACAGGGCATAACAGGATGAGTAACTCAATAAAATAATCCTTAGTAACATAAGTAATATATATACCTCAGAAAAATAATCATTTCCAATATTGATTCTTAAACCTACTGACTGTCCTACAGTTACTTCAATAATGTTGCCCTTACCCCTGTTGAACAGATCCGCTACCTTGGACCAACGACTAATCTGGAATCTTCACACAAGACTGAAAAGACAGGAAACTGCACGTCGATTTCGACTATTACTGCACTTACTAGACAAACGGTCCAAACTTCCAATTCATTACAAAAGACTGATTTATATGACAATTATAAGGCATATCGAGACATGCGGCGTTGAGCTTTGGGGCTCCACTTAACATTCGAATTCCTCTGGCATCCAATCCAAAATCCTTCATAAAATCCTAAATGCTCCTTACTTTGTCACAAATAAAATCATCCACAAAGACCTTAATGTTCCATTTGTAACCGATCTAGTCCGAACCAGATATTAATCCTTCCATTACAAACTCCTTAACCACTCAAATCCATTAGTTTCTAATCTTGCTTCCAGCAAACCTCCGAGGCGTCTGAAAAGAAGATGGCCTCGAGACCTTATATTGTAAAAATGTTTTTAGAGTGCTACCAATGGGTAGTTTCTCTACAAGCTTGTACCAAACCATTATGATTTCCTCAAATTTACTTGATGTATTTTATGTACAGTTGTAAATATCAATAAACAAATTAAAAAAAAAAATATATTGATTCTATAAGAATTTAGAATACTAGAATAATTATTCCGAGCACGATGTAAATTTTAATGAACTGTTACATTGTTATATTTCTGCCAAACTATTGCAACGAGTACTTTTGCTAAGTGAATATTATATAAACATCAGTTCTGAAACAAGAAGGGATAAATTTCAACTCAAAGAGCAGTATGTAAAAGTTGCCTGATGCTCGCATCGCACCAAATTTTTTAAAGTTATTTTTTTAATTTTCAACTTATTTTATTTATCCATGGACAAAAAGAAGAAGTGCGGCGACCAGTAGGGAATGGGGTACAGCAGGAGGGCGGCCCGGTCCCGGGGGACAGGTCCCAACAGTTCCCTGTAATTAATTGGGTAGGGGGGGAAGGGGTAACCTTTACCCTGATTGAATAGCTGCTCCCCCGGGCCTCTTTTGTAAACTAAATCTCTCCCGATCCAAAATAACATCTGTTAATACTACAGTCCTGATACACCCTCCGATCATAGCTAACACTTATTGCTTCCATCATGTTTATTGCTGTATTTCAGCAACTTAATATAGTATTTTCAACACCTAGCTGCCAAATGCCTATAAACACAGCGGGGTTTGTGAATAGATAAATATGCTCTCTACTAATGGAAGAATGTGAAACGTAATAAAGAATTTTAATTCTTAGAACATTGAGAAAGAGGTCCAATATTCATGGACAATCTGCCTCTCCGATACAGAAATGTATCCTTACACTCATGGGTGTACCTAGCAAGGGGTAGAGGGAGGCACTTGCCTCCTCTAAGAGTGAAAAAAAAATATTAATTCAATAAAAATTAAATTTGTATTATAATTAAGCACTGCTATGATTATTTACAACTTTCTTAAATTTTGGTTTCATTTTCCTTTTCCGCGCTGAAATGTCAACCTGAACGACCATGTCTGCCCCCCACAGTAATTTTTATCCTGGGTACACTCATGCTTACAGTGTGTTTGTTGTCTTATCTATGCTGTTTTTATAATAATAGTCCCTGGCCGGGTACTATAAAGCCATTTTTGATTTGACGATATGGTAGGGACCTAATTATAAAAAACGTTCGTTTTTTATTTCCACAAAAATAGGAAAATCGGTATTTTTTTTTATTTGGCAATGCAGGTTTGGTACTGCCTGCAAATCGAAAACACTTGTTAAACAAAGAAATTAACAAAAGTCGGTATTCACACTCATCTATGTTCCGGAGAGGTAATCATGGTAAACGTCAGACTTGTCTTGACTATTACCTACGATTTACACCTTTTTCGTTATAAACAGTTACAAAATAGCGATTCACAAAGCGAAAGAAAACATAAATAGCGGCAAAGTAGGTAATATATGATTAATAAATCATATAAATAAGTAAATAAATAAATCAATAAAATCATAGAATAAGTAAAACTATACAATACTACTATAAAATTAATGGGTTACAAATTCAGTGATATGACGCCCGTTTCGGAACGTTGTGGGTCCGATCCCCACTTAGAGTGGTTAATTCATTTCCTGGTGGTCCCGAGAAATGAATTTTGGTACACCCACCTTGGTTAGTAAGCGGCGGCAACTCTGGTAGCCACGAGAGGTTGGCAAAAAGGAGGCTCACTAACACCTAGCTCCCCCACCAGACACCAATACCAACCTATAAATTTAACGTTTTAGAATTTTTATGAGATACTTGTTCATTTAATTACCTAGATTAATAATTTGTTTTAATCTTAATATTTGTGCTGTATTAAATACAAAATAAACTGCTATTTTTAAATTGTAAAGATTGGTAATTGGAAAGATTTGAAACATTGTATTTACACCCAAATGATAGAATTAAAAAAAAAAAAACAATCTTGAACTAGAGTTAATTATTGATTTCGAAGGTTAAAAAAATCTATGATTAATTAAAAAATGAGGGCATAAATGTTTATCTTTTAGCAATAAAACAACAATAACTCACCATGCGTGGGCGCAGCACAAGAACACGCCCTTTGTTTTGGGCCCAAAAACCGACTGTGAGCAAAAATTAAGGACAATTTTTACCATCCAGTTCAAATAATCTATCCCTTGCTATATGTAGCAACTCTTTCAGGTTGGGGTAGGGACGTCGTTGCAGATGTAAAGGATAGAGGAGAGTGTCATCCTAATTATGTATTTAAAGATGTCAGTTTTCCTAAAAGGCTTAAAATAAGGAACATTTTTAAATAATCCTTCCATACCTCCGATGAATTGGGAAATCCTATCAAATTATTGGAAATTTTATACCCCTTCTCAAAATGTGTTGTTAGATCTTCCTTAGATGGGACATATAAGACTAAATTAATTTTCTGTATACGAAGTATCCTGTATATGTAAAAATGTAAAGGATACTTCTGACAAATAATATCTGGACATCCTCGAGTAAGTGGAGGTAGCAATTTGGATATTACTAACTTGCCAGATCGGGTTTAATTTTCGGAGAGGACATAGTCTTTTTAAAGTATAGAAACGGGTCATTATGTTACTTAACCTTAGTAAGTTACTTTACAACTTAATAAAGTTATTGAGTATCGCCAATTGCTTTACTGCTTTCTTCTCCTTCTGTCTATAGATTACGATATAACACCGTTCATCCACTCACAGTCACCGCATATTTTGGACTGCGACCGTAATAGAAGTGGATAAATAACAACTACATTATACTTTTAGTTTTAGTTTTGTTTTGCAAACTGTCTAAGAGCGTAGAAGAAGCAATGAGGTCTTAATGAAGGGAGATCAGTCGACAGCGTAGGATACCACCGGTACATGTAGTGGTAGAGAAAAGCCGCGGTAGGCAGCCAGTACCAGCGCCATTTTGTAACCGCCGTCCCATCGATCCACTGCCGCCTTCACTCCTTCCTGTATTTTTCTTATTCCATCCGATTTCGATTACATTATCGATACCAATGTATCGATACTATAATCGACTCAGGCAATACTAGGGCCCACCTCAACACTGCCTTCTCAATATCATGTCAGTAACATTTACATGTCTCGAGCTTCTCGGTGCATCCTTCTACCAATTCGTAGAAGGTTTCAGAATAAAATATACCTTCACTGAGTTGTTCCTTCCCTTTCATTCTTTTGTATATACACAATACTTTTTTTGCAGAAGACAACAATTAAAAAAAAATCGGAATCTAGTCTTGGATATTCTTATTTTCTCTTGCTTGCCTTAGTAAACTGGCCAACTAGTAAATTTTTTTGTACCGAGTTGTAATATAATTATTTAAAAAAAAAAACCAATACCGGATACTTACGAACATGCACATTAAAAACATGTATAGTGGCTATGAATTTTTTACTTTCAGTTCCATATATATAAAATTTATAGTGAGATTGTGACAAATTTCGAATCTAATCTAATCAATAAAAATTGTTTCCAAATAACAAGGTCTCTCACACCGTCAACAATCTCAAAAAGGAATAGAGATACAATATTGAAATCAAGAATTTATTATTTATCATGTATTTTGCTGTAATGTGACTTTTTCGTTACTATCGACTTACCCGAAGTGCCACTTTATTTGAACGATTTTAAACTTTTTTGACTCTCCTCTAAAACGTCTCTAACGATTTTGAATTAACACGTTATACCAATGTACAATTAAGTATTCTTTAAAATCATTTCTGTTATATTTTTATTTGAATATATAACTTTCAAAAACGTTTTCCATGAACTATTTTGTTTATTAAAAATAACTAACACTTTTTTATCGATAACAGTTATAAAAATTAGATAAATATGCAAGAATTTGATACTTAAATAAAGGAGAAAAAACATTATTGTGTTTTTTAGGTCGCTTTGACAATTTTTTTAATTAACATAAAACACGAAAGTAAGTAATAGTAGATTTTTTTAACGTATTGATGGGATTATATAATGAGGAAGTATTGTAATCCTGAATTATAAAAAAGATTCGTTGTATGACGAGCAAGGATTAATTTTAACTCAAAGTATGTGTGGAAACTTCTGTGCAAAACGCAGCAGATTTTGTATATGCTTATCATCTCTAAAACGTAAAAGCCATGGCCACATAATTCCAGATAAGATTTTACTGTATTTCAAATCAATCGCATATCTAATATTTTTTTAAACTAATCAACAATTTTTTTCTTATCAATTTATTTTTAATGAAAAAACAAGACTGTTTATGCGCACTCTATGGGCGTTTCTTTTGAACTGTTTTAAATGGTTAAAATAGAAAATAGTGTATTTTTCACTTTAACTAACTTTATGAAAAGTAGATAAATATTATAATTCATATTAATATTTTACGAATCTTTTCTTTATAAATTATTACATTTTCTTATATTGTCATTGCCTTTAATAATTCTATTATGAATTTATTCTTTTTATTATTATTCATCAATCAAAATGAATGAGGAAACATATATAATTAACAAACTATAGAATACAACTCGTAGAAGTATTAGTTACAATATATTTTTCGCAGGGGTTATTTTACTAGGTCATTTTATATCTTGAATATTAAAAAAAAAAAAATAAGTCTGTACCACTACAACCTATTAAAGGTCAGGGATGCTGTAATCTGTAAGGAAGTATTGTTAGTAGACCAACGGTTGTGGAAAGAATTTGTTCAGAATCCACTCGACCGCCACATTTTTACCCAATTAAGGGTAAACTTAATGAGCTAAAGAGCTTCCGAATCCACAGGGATGACTCATGGCTACAGTGAAATAGAAAATAATTATCTGTCACAACCTGATTCCAACCCGGTCCTGGAGTTAAAATTACAGCTCATCACTGAGCTACCCGCTCCTTGATATCTGAGGTATATAAATTAATATTATATACATGATACCTTTTTTAAAAAACATATATTTCTGTTAAAATTATATAAACTAAGAATTTTTTTTATTCATATTTGGGAAATATTTATTATTTTTTTAAGACTGATTTAATTACGTTAATTTTTTTAATTTAAAGTCAAGTTATTTTATCAATTCCAATCCACATACATAATGCTCTTTTTTTTTTTTTTTTTAATAATATGCTATGTTTATGAACTAATTTTTTATATTCTTTTCACAAACCTTATTTAAATCTTCAGAAAAACATTATGTGGATTGCCACTTTTTTATTTTCAAGTCATGTTTTATCTATATCAACTTGGTTCACAATAAGAAAACAAATAACCACAATAAAGTTCTTTATAGCAAATTTATTGAATTGTTTATATAGTTTTTTTACCACATATTATTTTATTTTTTTAATGTAACCGTAAATTGTTTATCATAAACAACAATAATATGACAGTTTGACATTTATTGCATGTAAATGAACATTTTCTGCTTATGATAGTATATAGATTATTGCTTCGTAGAATCGTGACGATAACAATTGGCCAATAAGACGGAAGGTCGGGGGAGGGTGCGGGAGGGAGACGTTAAGAAGTGAAGGAGGGTTGGGGTGGAACTGGAAGTGGTTAGTGTTTGCAGATATTGATCTTGGTCCAATGTCTTCAACGGCCTCTCTGCTCTCTCCTCTCATCCACTCCAAAGGGTCTACTCTACTCTACTTAATATACCTCTCCAGGGTCAATAACAATTCCAATAATTACTGCTTTCATAAATTGTCACGGTTCCCGGTGAATGGATGTTACATCCTATGGTCACCCTAAGCATTTGAGGAAATATCCAGAGTGCGAATAAGAAGGGTAATGGATCTTAATTAAAAGGAGAATGCTACTGTTTAAATATTTAAAATAAAAAGTACAACTCAAATTTAAATCCACGTAGAATCTGAACTAAAACGATTTAAAAAATTAATAAAGAGATATGTGGATAGTAAGAGTTTATATACATAATATTATTTTCGTTACAATGATATGTGATGTATCTAAAAATTTCTAATTTCGATATTCAATAAATATATTAATGATTAAAAATTTTAAATTACCCGTGCATCACATGGCATTTTCGTGGAAAAAAAAAGGGACCAATCATTAAAAATTGAAATTGTCTGATATAACTTTTTTTTTTTTAATTTCTCTTCGTTCAAGTAAATAAGATATAAATCAGATTGTACCAACATACCTAAACGTAGAAATGTGACATTTGATGAAAAAGTGGAGTAAGTTAAAACTGGAGTTTAGAGATATTCATATAAAATATACACATTAAAGGGAGATTTTATAAATTTGTCGTTGAGGAACAACAGCTTTTACTGGTTAAACTATTAATTATAGATTTTTTAATAAAAATGAGTTGTCAGGAGAACAGTGAATTTATACAGAACAGAATAATCCAGATTTTTTTTCATGTTATCAACCCTGTAAAATACAAAATAACCTTACAAATGAAGTTGGTAAACTTTTTTTTTTTTTTTTTTTAAATAATCTTAATAACTAAACAGATTTGAGTGTAATATTTTATATCTTCTCATTTAATAAGCGTTTTCCGAAATTAACCTAATTTGTTCATTCTGTGAATTTGCTTCCACGGGTGCAAAGTTCTATTAATTAGTCGAAATATTAAAACGATTTATGTCGACCACCATATCGTTCATGCCACTACAGCTATCGAAAATGCAAAGCACAATATTGTGTCTGGGAGATTCGAGGCAACTGGAACAAACAAAGACAAGTGGTGAGCGCTGAGTAGATGTGGCTTCAAAGAGAAATATACCAACACAAACGTGTGTACATGTATAGAAAGACAGAGAGAGAGATAGAGAGAAGTGAAGTCACATATTCAGAAAAAAATGTTGACATTGCGAAACGAATGAAACAACACTTTGTTTTGTTTTGTTATTAATGCATCAAACCCAATGCAGCAAAATTTTGAGTTATGCCACTTTGCTTTTGGACCACCGATTTGTTTTGGAAGTGATAGCTGTTTTACCGTCCGGCAGGTGATAAAAGTTATCAAGTGCTATTTTAATTTTTAAGTCACTTGACCATTTCTATCTATAATCCGATGTTAATATTCTTTAGTATTAAGGAATATAATAATTGACTGTTATCCTTGAAATATTAATATCATAACTTTAAATAATAATTAAAAAATGAAAGTTGATATTCGATCAAGTTTATTGAATATTCTTTATGAAGGACCTCATACTTATAATTAAAATAAAATTTTAAAAAATGCAGATATTAATGTTTGTATATCATTGAACGACTGTGGTATGTAACATTGTCTTCCAAACTCCAATAAATAACTGACAAGCCTATGTCGTCACTTAACAGAAATATCCGGTTCATAAACTGAAGATACAGTTCATTGAATTGAAAGTTGGAAAATCAGATCATCCAATTTATAGATTGTTTCCAGAGAGTTCATCGGAACAGAGACTTTTACTAAACGCAGACTGGAATGGATAAGATAAAACATTTGCAGTACCAGAATGAGTTCCTAGGGAGTTAAGATTAACAGATGTAATGGAGTCATCAAATAGGGTGAAGTGAACGCAACAGTTGTTGAGAATGATGGATGCGACGCGGCATAAGGTCAACATTATCACATCCACATTGATGTCCTCTGGACCAAAGCGAACTAACAGGGTCCTCGTTACTTCCAAGACATTGAGTCCTCTCCAGCATTCTCCAGCTGCTGTCTGCCCTGCACAACATTTGCATTTCCAGGCAGTCACCTCCGTGCACAGCGTCTGTTCTTTGCTCTGTTCTCATTGTTTGATGTTCCAAACAGGAGTTGGATCGGAAGGAGATTCCATTATCCATTCTTGGAGGATGTTCATTGCTGATGTTGGTAATTATTAAATATAATTACATATTATTTTATTATATCTTTACATTTGCTATCATCGGCTTTTAATGGACTGAGATGTTGGTGAGAACTGAAAACACTTTACATTATGTTCAATCATTCATTTTAAAAGAATTTATATCAGTAAGATGAATAAAATAACTATTTAATTGAAAGATTCGAACATCAAAGCCTTGAATATCTAAATTTATGGCTTACAACACAAAAGTCAACCATTCAGGAACCATCAGGCACGAAGACTAAATGGAGCACATCTCACATTAACAACAAGAAAGACACATCAGCTCATCACTCTATTACATCCAAACATAAATTGAAAAGAAAGAAAGGTATCACGATATCACAGCTGAGAAAGGCTATGTAGGCGGACCTAAGCAGCATAAATCTAAATCAGAAAAGTAGCCAACCCTCCAAAAATATCTAAAAGAAAGTGTAGTTAGACAGAAATCATCAAATATAAAAAAAAAGGAGTTAATAATAAAATTTAGTTATTTCATAATATGGTTAAGAAAATTAAAGTAGTTTAATATAGTTGGGAAATCCAGACAACAATGTTGGAAAATTTTTAATTTTGTTTCACACCAACAAATTGCAGTAGTCCTCTGTTTAAATTCGCTCTACTTAAAATTGTTGGATAAGATTAAATCGTTCTTGCTTATAAGTGTGAAAGTGGATCATTTTTTAATTTTTTGGAGTTTTTTTCTGGGTGCACATGATATCATACATGCTACTTTTTATCAGTTGACCGTCTGGTTCATGTTATCTTTCATGTCGATACCTTTCAACTATCCGCACCTTAGAGGACGAAGGACAGCTAGTGCAGCCTCAGTATCCTGAAACTCCCCCCCCCCCGAAGCCAGTTGATAAATTCGATTATAGATGGCGACAATAGAGCGCTACCATCTGGGCACATCAAACTCAGATTACCCTCCCAGGCCCCGGGCACAAGTGCATTAGCTCTCTACCAGTTAGCTTTAATGCGTCCACTCTCCTGCCTCTATATTAATTTGTATAGGCATCCCTCCGTCCCCTCCGGTTGCAGTCTGTATAAAGTATATGGTCTGTTACAATGTGGAAGACCTCTACAAGTTATGTCGACATGGGGCAATCATCACTACATATATTTTAGATCATAAAATTATTCAAAACAGAGTCAGATTCCATTTTTACCTAAACAAAGAGAAGTTTCAAAATCATACCGTTGATAGAAGAGACACTTGTCGGGTCAGCATTGGAGGCATGAATATAATAAATGAAGACGATAAATCAATTGGAATTTGTTTGAGAAAACTTGACTTTTTCGATTTAGATAACACCTATGTTCACGCTAGGTTCCAAAATTAATTTTTAAATAGTCTCAGTCTTTAATTTCATTACATTTTTGTTTTTATTTGTATTATTTTCATCAGAAGTTTATTTTAATTTTAAAAGAAACAGATGTATTAATACTCTGTATTGCAATATTAACGGTTAGTGGGGATTATTTGGTTGGCGTTACCTAGCAACGGGTGAACAATCTAGGGCTTTTAATCAGCTAGTTACCATTAGCAGATCGTCTGATTTTCTTACCAAACCCTGTCTGTGTGAATTATATGGTGTCTAAACATTTCATTTTGTTAGTGACTAGTGGAAATAAAGCCACTGTGTTCGATGTGTACCATTAAATCATTTAATTTAATTAAGGTTATACCATTGGATACCTTAATTGAATGAGTATAGTCGTAAGACCACTTAATTTTGACCTCTTTCTAAATTTGTCTAGAAAAACTGCGTCTTCAATTTCGCAACAATAGTCCGCTGGTATATCAAGGAATATATCCTCTAACCTATCGGAGTAGCAGATAGTATTTTATTTTATATAGTTATTAATTTTGAAAATGTGTGTTTTTTTTTTCATTGTTCAGTTTATCCATTTAATTTATTTAGATACAATGTGATGACTTTTATCTGTTATAGAGGACTCAAAACCTTAATAATTTTTTAGTTATAGAGGAGTCCGTTAAGAGAAGTTTATATTTTTTATATTAAATAGTTTATATTTTTAGAATGAGCATAATAATTTGCTCGTATTACATGTAGTGTTCAGTTGTAGAAGTCAAAGGCAAAATAATATATTGTCCAATCTGCTCCATATTATTTTAGAGGTACTGGGAGAAGTGAACTCCCTAAGGAGATTAGACAGGATGAACACAATAACCTGCCTCAGCAGCGAGGATATGGAAGGCCGCAATATCATTGGGGCTGGAATGAGACAGTTAGGGCAAACTGAGCGTCATCAGGGAGCAGTTAGTGCTAACTACTAACTACTAACAACTGCCTCTGTCGTTTCATTTAAAAGTTGGCTCCAGCCCTCCAGCCCTCCAGTCTAATCCTATCTTTCTTACTCGCTTTACGAAAACTCTGCCTATGTTTACATTAAGTACCTAGTGGAGGAGTTAATGAAGAGCGGAGACTATGATCATAGGGCAGATGAACTGTTGTGGTACAAGGATCGACTGCTCCGAGTGAGTGAACAAACAGACAAATAAACACAATAACAAAAGGCAGTGATTGAGCCCGGGGCAGCTGGCACTAAGTCACATCAATACCTGTCAGTTCCTGGGGAGGGGGGAGGGACACACGCTACCAGCACCTTTTCAATTCTGTTTCCAGTTTTAGGAAGAAAGTCCCACGCTGGGGCTGGAGGCAGTTATAGACTGGAAGTCCATTGGATTCCACTCAGCCCGTAGGGTCAGGTCAGTCCTCATTCCTCCCTTTGTGTCCCAGTCGATTGTCCACTTACAGAAGCCACTCACGAGTATATCTCTATATCCGCACCCCCATTCACAGCCACGCTCGCTCGTAAATTACACAACACCGCAGTATTGACGCCTGTGTTTTTGTCTACTTTGTTTATCGCCAAATGAAAATGAATAATGGACTAAAAAAACATTATTAATATTAAAATTAGAGAAAACCCCAGCTTAACGGGTTCTCAGAATCAAACGGTGGCAAAAAGAAAATAATTAAGAAAAGCTGTCGAGAAAACATTAATGCCATAAAACCAAACAATAAAACTTTATGACCCTTAGTAGAAACTTAAAAATCGTTTGTATACTAAAATTTAATCATATACGTAAAAAAAAAAAAATTATTTTACATTCATTAAATTGGTCAAACACATTTAACTTTATAATATATTAATATAAATATCATTTATTTACCAAATTTTTATTGTATTTTAATTTTTACCTGGTATATGAGTTAAATTATTTGTGGAGTTTTTTTAATCTTTTTTATTTCACTCAAGCGTCCAAATTTTAGTCCAATTAGGGCGGGTAAGCGGGATTTTAATGTGCTATATTTCAATAATAAGGCTGTCAACTTACTATCATTGGACTGACCTACAACTCTTCGAATTAAAGGGATGTTAAGGCAACAGTTGGCACAATGTAGCATTCAGATACGATTTTAATATCCTACTAAATATATTTAGATTTTTAAAGTATTATATGGATTTATATTTGGATCAGATAAATTATTCTGGTTTTACATGTTTTGGAAAAAATCAAGTAATGAACTTTATTTCATATTCTTTTTATTTTTTTTTTACAATATTTACAAACACTTAATTACATGAATTATTCTAAAGAACAAACCACATTTGTGAGAATTTTTTTTTTTGTTGTGTGTTATTGACGAATATCAATCGATATAATTTACAATCTTAAAGAGAATAAAACATAATAAATAATTAGAGGGAATATTGCTTTCCAGTCCCGCCCCCATTAACCCATGATATCAGCTTATCTTGCCTTAACTACACTATTCAATATTATAATACTGGAGGCGAATAGAGCAGTCATTAAAAATATTTTGTCTTTTAATATGATTTTTAAAACAGTTTTTTATCCATCGAGTGAACTAAAGTAATTGCGTCCCAAAAATGCAATAGGGGATTTGAAACTCTCACTTATAGGCTAGTAGCTTTAGTTATGAAAACTTTGTTTGTTTTGTTATTTTTTCACAATTTAGTGGATTATTCTTCTTCCCTGATTTCTTTCTCACTGTTTTTAAAGTAACTCCATGACACACGATTTCCCGTCTTATTGGGGCAAAATGTGAAAAAAAGACGGAAAACATTTTACAAAATAATTTAAATCAGGAAATGTTTCTTTATACGAAGTTTGGCTTATCTTTTGTTTTAAAATAGTATTTATTTAATTTTTAATATGATCAGTAGCAAAGTTAAAAAAACTTCTATGGAGAACATATGCACTTACTGGTAGAATTTTACACTCACAATAAAACTAACAGACATTTGTGTACCAATGTGAAATAAAAGTAATTCAAAAGCAATGATGAAAATGAAAATAATTGTACCTACTATGAGGATAGAATGAAACATTGAAGCTGTTCGGATGAAAAAAAGGAACATGAAGGAGCTTCGCTCTCGTAAGCGTAGTGGATACAGTGGATACACTATTTTTAAAAACAAAACTAATTACTGCCATTGTTCTTGATAACAGCTTTCAGGTTTTCAGAACACCATAAAATAAAATTTTATAGCTTCAGAAACAAATGGTGCCATTTTTTGAATCATTTACACATTTACACCCTACTATAAAATAATTGTTTTGTAAATACGTAAAAGATCGTAAATATGCTATGGAGGGTATTTGTCAATGCCTGATTAATAACATGTAAATAGAACCGGCGATAGAAGGGAAGATAAGGACCTGGTACAGGATCAGATAAGGACACACCCGACAGAAGGGCCCTCAGAGGCGGATAATTGGCTGAAATAACTGTCATCCATGATTTTCGGCAGTAAAAGAAACAAGAGACAAAAGGGATTAGGGGGTTTGAATGGAGCAGGAATTAGATGAAGCGATAGCATCTCTACTGCTAAGTGGTAAATGGGTTGAGGTTTGCGGGGGATTAGTAGGGGCGGCCTTAATGCCATTAAGGATCTCTCAGTTCCTTATAAATAATCTATTAGCCTCTGCTCCTCCTCTTTATCCTCTTCCTCTTCTTCCTTCTTGTCCCCTTCGTGTTCCAGTCGATAACGGAGAGTCTTCTTGAGCCTTACATTGCCGTCAAATGTTTTACAGCTATCGGAGCATATTTTTTTTACTGTACTTATCCACGGAACCTGTTAAAAGATTCCGTACTTTATACTTTAACTGTTACGTTAATGGAAACATACTTTATACAACATATAATAAGACAATACAAGTAAATGTTTCCTCAAATAGTGCGCATAGTTTTGTAAAAATTGAAGGCTCAAAAAAAAATTAATAAAGGAAAATGATCAGGATGGCGGGAAAAAAAGTTGCTATTTTTTTTTATTATTATAATCAATGTTTCACCCCCTGCAATACAGGCTTCATCAGAACTAAAAACAAAACTAAAAAGAACTGGTAACTAACGTAGACTACTATAGATCACATAAAAATATATTGTAAATTATGGTATGACTGTAAGAT
>NW_027116688.1:349844-354341 GCF_000696795.3 Halyomorpha halys | reverse complement strand
ACCTGGATCATTACGTCGTTTAAGTTGTGCTAACTCATCCGAAAAAAAAAACTTTATGTAATTAAAAAATATGCATATATAAACTGACGCTTTATTCTAGAGCGATCTCGAAATAATTCTTGAGTAAAATACATAATTAAATATCACACAAGACAATGGCAGAGATGAAGTGTCTATAGAATGATGGGTTGATTTATTATTATTTTTTGAATTATAGAAAAATGTTTTGTTGGTTTCCAAACAACGTTAAGGTGACACAGCTAATCGTATTAAACTCATATTCATACACAAAACTTCATATTCATTACTTCATTTTATCCCCTCGAAAAAAAAAAGAATATAATTGTATACAATATTTTTTTCTGATTTAATTAATAGACCAGTATATTAATGAAAATAAATTGGCCCGTAGGAAAAATTCAATGGAAAATTTCATCTCGATTTCAATAAAGTATGATATTTTGAATTGCTTTATTGCCCTTTAACTATTGTTTGATTCTACCTTCACTATCTCTTTATTATATTTTGGAATGTCGAAATTGAAGATTCGTATAAATTTATTGAAAGCCCATGTTTTGTTATTGTTTGAGCAGCCTACAACTGTCCTACTTTTCTTAATAGATTCCTTTATAAAGCTATTAATTACGTAATGACGTTTAATTAATTAAGGACGCTTAAATGAAATATTTGGCTATTCGAGGTACGAGAGTTGCCACAGCTTGGGTGTCAAAGACCGTTGAAGAATGGATTTAGCATTCAAGAAGAGCGGATTGCGTAGGGACTGGGATAAAGACGAGGAGGAAGGAGTGGAAGCAAAGAGGGCTGAGGCCGCCCTTAATGGCTGCTATTTATTTAAGAGGCAGTTTTCTAGAAAGTTCAGTCGAGGGAGGGGGCGACTATAATCCGACTCTTTTCGAGGAGTTGGAACCGTCCCCCGAGAGCCACTACTTCCTCCTCCAGATATAGAGCTCTCTTAACTTATCTCATTAGCCCTTCTTTCTTGCCGCAAGATCTTCCTCCTCCTACCTGGGACTATTGGTGAATCACAACAATGACAGAGGGAGCTATTATGTTAATGAAGGAGAGAGGAAATCAATCTGATTCGATCCGAGGACGGAGGGAGGCGGGTATTGTATTAATACGAAGATGATGAATACGGCCACGTGCTGGTGTGTGCGCCGCACCGCTCAATTTTTGCCGCTCCCCCCACCGTCCCTAATCCGAATTGTGACCGGCCTCGCCCCCACAACAGCCAATAAACTGCTTTATAACGTCCGCTACTGGCTTTTTGAATGCTATTATCTAAACTGAGTTTTCGTAAACCTGACTCGTTGAGTTTAACTGATCCTTGAATTATAAAATAACATCTAATAATGGAGGTATCGTAGCTGAAGGAGTGAAGTCTATTGATGAAGATAAATTAATTAAAACTATCATCTTTATTGAAACCGAGATTAAATTTTTTAAATGAAAAATTATATATTAACAAAAATGTCAGTTTATAAATTTTTTTTGTAGATTCGTATACAAGTAGGTGGACTGGTGTGCATTTTATTCAACTTGCTTACGTTTGGTTTCTGAAATCTTTTGAAAAAATCTACTTGATTGTAACAACAAAATAATGAAGAACAATAACATAAACAGAAATTGCAAAAAAAAAAAAAACTGTACTCGTACCATACTACGATTTCGAATATTTGATTTGGAAATTAGGAATTTTAGATTAACCTACTAATTGAATTCTTGTTATTGTAAAGTTCCAAAAACAATGTCTACAAATCTTCTACTTTTCAAACTGACCCATATTTTAATATTGGAATATTATTCTATCATTTGAAAGGAATCAAAACCTAATTAGATTCTTTTATAAGGCAACATAAAATATGTCTGATAATGTTGACGTCTCTTTGATTATGTCTAAGATTAAACTTATCAACTGCCATCGTGTAATTACAATCAACACAGAACCATCAGCATATTCATTACTGAATGAATTTTGGGTACAAGCTAGTTATAAAGTATAATTGAAAATCAGAAGTCAGTTGTAATGTCATAACTGAAAATACCTCTGAAGGTCACACCTGGGGTGGGGATGATCCGCTGACGAGGGACCGCGTCTTGATGGACATGAAGATGATGATGGGCAGCTGCTGAGGGACAGCCAATGAGAGGCCTCATTTATTAGGATGGCCCCGCCCACCGCGGTGCAATATCAGCCACGTTTGATTCATAACCCCCCTCCCCTGTCAATTAAAGATTTATCGTTACCGTTTCCAATCTCATCCAATCTCGTTTTTCAGTAGCAGCAATTGCCGGTAGGCCCTAATCAACAGCCAATATTTATCGCTTTGTCCCCAATCTTGTAGGGACCGCTGTATGGCCTATCATTGTCACCAATAATCACTATTAGAGAACTGTGGGAAAGTTTCAAAACGAAACCTCATTTCTTGAATTCTAGTTGATAACTAACCAGCCAACTTTTTACAAATTCAATTATCATTAAGACAGAAAAAGGAAAAAATCATATAAATGAATGCCAGAGATAGTACATCTCACTTCAGCACACTAAAAAAAACTGTTTAAATAAGGGTATCACAGACATGTCATAGTACACTCCTTATAAACTGTATTAAACTAAAGTTTACTATTCAAGACCAAATATTATAAATGGACAATCATTGGGCATAAAGTTTATGAACTGTATACAGATAAAAATCCAGTATGTTATAAAAGATAAATAGCAAATCATTTAAAACCCTATCGATCAACAAATATTAAAAATAAAATTTCATCTCCTGTCTCAGGTGTTCATTTTGATATTTCTTAACACAATTAACAGGACCAAAGCAGTAATCTTTGAAAAAAAATTAGTTACGTTTTTTTGCTTATGTCTTTTAATATTAGGATGGATACAATATATATTTCGCGTACAAAAAATAAATAAATAACCAAAAATAATACTTTTATGTATGGTGTCTTTATGAAATATAATGTAGCGGGTCCCAAGGTACATGGTTCAAATTATTTTTATTTTCAGAATTAAAAAAATTGAAATCTGTGGCAATAACAGTGGTTTTATATTAAAACAATAACCAATTTTACAGAATTTCGAAAACAATTTTCAGACTCGTGCTGTTAGAGGAGGCAAATATTCTAGAAGTGCTAAGGGCGTAGAAAGAGCTTGCTACGGCTCTGAATACAAGTATTATTATTTCGGTTATTACAAAAAAAATCAATTTTTGCTATAATTATAGATTTTATTTGGCTATATGATGTTTAAAAAAAACATTTTTTTGAGCCCACTCAGTGTAATCTCATATTTGATACTCCTCACTGGTTTGTTCCATCGAACAAACTTTATATCACTCCTTTACAGAAAGGTAGCAAATTATTGTATTATTATTTAAATTAGTAGTATTTAATTTATATATTAATATTATACAGTAGGCCCGGTAGCCATGGGATAAAAGCCAGGGGTGGTGGAGGGATGGAGTTTTTTAATACGATATTTAGATTCGCTGAGTGTATAATGCTGACTTGTATTTTTCTATTTTTTAATTCCATCAATATCACTTATAGTCATTTTCATCGCACAAAAAATTTTCATTGCTTGTACTTTGTAGTTTTTTTTTTTTTAAATTAGTAATGTTAGTTTTGATAATGTCAATATTTGGTTTTAGTCATTTTGACTTATATTTTGGGCTCTGTTATCTTGTTCTAAAAAAAAAAAAAATATTTTTATCTCCGTATGATATGTTTGACAGACCGTACGGTACTTGGACATAGGAGCTGATGGATATAACAATGAAAAGAAAGGTGCTTTGATACGATCAAAAAAAGGAAGAAAACTAGTTAAACGAAATCATAACATGGCAGCATTGGTACAAATAATACAGCGCACCAACATATAGATTGAGGATTTTCTGATTGTCTTTTCGCTGTTGTTATGCCGAGAAGGAAACTTCCAGGTGGGAGAGCGAATGCAGCGGAATCTGGTAATGACAATAACGAGCAGATCAAGAGAGCACTGAGGTTGATTAACATGACAAACATTGCGTAGGCTACCTGTTGAATCCCGCTTCCGGTTCGACGCTAGCGCCACCTATTAGCCTAATTGCTATCACATCTTTCCCACGCAGTCATCCTCAACTGAGCCAGTCACTGAACGTTCGCTCTTCTCGTCTCGCTCGGCGGCAATCAACAATGATTAATTACATGGCTGCGACGGGCCAGTAGATGTCGATCGATATAAAATGTCACGACGGAAACCATGGGTACGTCTTGGACGCTTGTGCTGTCTCGATCTGAATCCTTACATTTTATGATGTACACTGATTCTCAAAAAGGAGATAATGTTTTTAAAAAAATCTAATTTTCTTATTTTTGTGGTTAGAAAAGATGCCACGACAATGATAAAATTAAGTTTCGAAAATCATTTAGCATAGAATTACTGTTCAATTATTAATGTTAAGATCTCATCGTTAAAACTAAACGATA
>NW_027116688.1:316855-349434 GCF_000696795.3 Halyomorpha halys | reverse complement strand
AAGTGCGCTAAAGCCGCAAACACTCAACTGAAAACGATAATTAATCATAATAAAATGTAAACAATTGTATTTAGACAAAAGCATTATATCAAGGAATGATACTGATTGTTCAAAACTTACTAACTTGTTATTTTTCCTTTACTTCTAATTATGCTGAAGGAATAAGAGTGAGAAGTGGTGGCGATCACATCTAGAGCTTCAAGGGTACCACAACATCTCAGAATTATGGAAATCAATCAAGTTTCTCTGAATTTTGTTTTGAAATTTTCTTGGTCATATTTTGTTGGATTTGTCGATCGCTGGTAATGTCTGGGGTGGAATTGCGTGTACCATGAACTTTGAAGCGATTGTAGGAGACATATTTTATATGGATCAAAAGTTATTAATTATTCATGTTATCTTAATTCCCCTTTAAATAATTATTGTTGTTTTTTACGTAGGTAGATAAGCCCTATTCTGTATTTCAGTGCGATGTGTACTCAGCGAGCTATTGATTAACAAAAAGTAAGTCATGTTATTCTTTCATGATAAATTTTCCTAGCCCCACAAGAGTACACGAAAGTATAATATTGAAATCAAATTATCAGCCATACTGTGCTTTATATTAGCTGTTTCATATTTAAGAACAAATACTACAACAACTTATACATTGTGGTTGATAAAAAAATTAAATTGCATTTTAAATTATCAATAATTTTTAAACAGTGGCGGAAAATCGAATTTTTAAGGCAACGCATGTACGTAATGCTGCATTAAAAGTTGGGTCTGGCAATTTATTATCTTCATGAGCCTATGTCCCGAAAACATAATAAGTGACTTTAAAAATAAAAAATAGTTTAGAACCTATATATTTCTTATAAAAATAACCATATGAAAATAACCCACGTTTGAACTAAACTTTATATTTTAAATATATTTTTTTCAATTTCTTGAGACTGGTAATTATTTATTAAATAAATCAAATTGTAACGTTGTATAGTCTCAATACTTTTTATTACATTAGTAGTCCAACGTTTCGACCATTTCGGACAACCTTCAAATATAAATTCTCACCTCACATCAAAATTAAAAACTTGTTTTGCAGGTTATTCTGCCCAGGTCATTACAAGTCAAACACACCATATTTTTTTTTTTTAAATTCATTATTTTTTAGAAATTTTCAATTAATCCACACTATCACTACCATATAAATTCTTTTCCGATTTTCACAATTTTATAAACGGGAAATTAAAAGTTAAGTGATTATGTATTGGTACTTCAAACTGCCTTGAGTTTCAATTGTTTTTTGACTTAATCCTCAGCTAAGCTAGAAGAAATAATTTAAAACGAGCTACTGCCAAATTGGCTCCATTTTTCTCATTGAGATTGTTGCGCAATTGAAGCTTGAGAAAAATTACGGTAACATATGGCTATGTACGAGGGGACGACTGAGGTCCTATTTCAGGGTTGACGAGTCACATCACCATTTGTGACCGCTCTCAGTGTCCTGCTTCTTCTCTCTCTGCCCTCTTTCGTCATTTATTCCTAAATTGAGTCATCGATTCGGAAGTTAATCATCCAGATAGTTGACAATCCACAATTGTATGCCATTATATATAATTTGTATGATTTATTAATTCTATTATAATCTTAAGAAATTAAATAATTACTAATTACAATAATTTAGCCTCAACACTCTTTTTTTATTTATTTTACATCCCTAACGTTTCGGCCAGTCTGGCCATTATCAAGAATAATGTCAATATATTATATTGTATATTAAGAATAAAATATTTGCAAGCTATTTTGCCAAAGTCTAATATTATAGTTAATTAACCTATATTTTTCATCTGTTTCTTTAATATTGATTGTTTTAATTGAAAATTTAACATCTTATCAGCACAATTGTATCTTATCAATATAATATCATTCGTAGATTAAATAAATATTGATATAATAATCTGAAAGCAGTAAATCATATTTCTAATAAAAACGATTAATATTGGATGAAATAGATGACAAATATAGGTTAGTTAATTATATAATATTAGACCTGGGCATAATAGCTTGCTCTATTTTAGATTATAAGGTTGTCAAATTGAAAATTGAATGCCGGGTTGGCCGAAACGTAGGAGTAGTAAAATCAATTAATAAACAGTGTAAATGGATCATAATTGATAAATATAACCAGTATCAACGAAGAAATCCGAATATATATGAAATAATTATTGTAAAAAAGAATTCGTACATGCATATTAATAAATATCTTTTATTCCATATAATAAAATACTAACATAAAGTAATTAACAAAGATATAATATTTTTTCCTTGTTTTTTTTCTCTTCCATTGAAACAAACATCATAATTCAGTATTCTTTTGTATATATTTTTTTCTTCTTTGAATTTTTTTTCTTAACCATTTCTACTTTATCCTCTCCATTCCACTCTCCCTAATCTCACACCTCCTTATTTTATTTATGTATCACAAATATTCAAGTTATACTACAATTTTTATATCAATTTATATACTAACCAAACGTTACAACATGCAGTACGGGCACATAAAAAAATTGAATTATAAGAAAAAGAACTTATAAATAAATAAAAATGTTGAAATAAATTCAAATAAGATAGCAGTATTAAAGTTAAAAACTAATAAACACTTTAACAATAAATAAATAACTTAAAAACAAATAAATAAGTTAAAAATAAATAAATAATAACTAATATCCCCAGAACTAATTACCATACAGGTATGTATGGTGTATGATGCCCTAAAGTAAAACCTAAAATCAAGAACATTATCTATTGTTAGACCTAACTTTTCGATTGGGTTTAAATTATTCGAGTTGAAGATTCGATTGTCAGAAATTTCTGAAGTGCCCTTTGAACAGGTTTCATTTTTTTTATGTAACCTCCAAAAATAGCTTTGGGTCCTATTAATTCCAAAGTTTAATTCCTTGAAGCATCATTCTTCCTAAAATATTACTAAGCAAATACTCAGCTCATGACCTGAATGTCTGATTCGCCTTTGTTTCAGGATCGTCCGGAACAAGGCGGCGGAGAAGGCGAAGAACGCAGTGCAGAGCAGTAACAGCTGTAGCCCGCCCAGCGGAGGAACTGTTTCCGTGATCGCGCACGCACCGGCGACGCAGCACGACAGGTATAGCATCAATGGGATCCTCGGCCTGCCACACCACCACCCCGACCACCAGGCCAAGAGGAAGCGGGACCTAGACCTCTCTGCGGGTAAGTACCATACGATACAAGACACAATTAGCATAGGCTATTTCACCGATGTATACCGAAACGTATTCCTCCAGAACCTGATTAGTTAAATATTGCTTTATAAGTTGCTTGAACCTATAACTGATTGTATTAGATACCCTCCTTAACAAGCCCATTGCCAACTACCAAATAACTCGTAATTAACGAGTTATCTCGTTTTTTTTACAAAGAGATAACATGTGCACGTCCTAGGCAAGATTACAAATCTGCTAGTCAGCAGTTACGGTGTTAAATGACCGAGAGCTTCTCGTGGTTGTCTTGAAAAACAAATTGGTTTAAGCATTCTTTGGCTATTGTAATCCAGTGAGTGCTTGTAGAAAATTGATTCCATAACGTATGATGATTCGTTGGTGCTAATAATGAACTTATGCCTGTAATGATATGCCATGTTTCCTTGATTTTATGGTCTATCTTAACCCTGGTTTGGAAATTAACTATTTTTTTTAAATGCTTATAAATTAAAAATTAAATTTCTAGTGTTCTTTGTTCAGCTTACGCTTTATTTAATTGCTCTGTTCTAGTCTTGCCCTTCAATGAATTATGTACACATAATTCCAGGAATGGATAACCTCCGAAATACACTTTTCCAACCGCCTTCTTTAGATAAAGTGGGATTTTCTGCTCGGTGGCGGTTGCGAACAAAAATGGCGACAATGTAAATCGTGGCATTAAAGCAGCCGTGGCCTGGGGGGTGGCTCTGAAGGGGGGTTGGAAGGGCTGGTTTAATGGTGGTTGTCCTAGCGACCGGTCTCCCTCCACCTCTCTGCCCGCTTCCGGTCAGTGTCGTACCATCACTTGTACCAGTGTCTTATTGATGGTCTTTATAGAGGTCGACATAACAAAATTATTTAGCGAGATGTAATTCGATTGGTTGCTATAACCATCAACCTTCCAATATCATCACCAAATCATCCTCAGGTCGCTAGTTTCAAAACCTCTCTCAGCAAATCATAGTAATTGATCACCATGTCATTTAATAAATGTAGAAATATTAATCTAAAAAAAAGAAATACTTTTATTAATTTATACATGCTATGTAAGGAGACTTATTCTACTGATAGTTATGACCGGATCGACTAGTAGTTACAATACAAAAGACCATGATTTTGTAGTGGGTATGTATTAGAGAGGAAACATAATAGGAAGCAAACGGTATTGTAATGCTGAGTTATAATATGTTTTTTCTTTTTTTTCCGTCGGCCAAAGACTCCCATTGAAGTCCTATAGTGCCTAACCATGGTGGGGGTCAGGTTTTTCATTTTGTGGGGCCGCCACACCTCAGGCCGGATTCGAACTGGCGCCGCTCACGACCTACGGCTAGCCACCTGAGTTATGGACGACCCATATAACATCTTTGCCATACATTGGGAAGGGTGAGTAGCATTGAATGCTGATGTCTGTTCAATAATATTTTGTCTTAACTTCCTATTGTATAACTATTTAATTACTGTTCATTTCTACACTAATTTATGTTTGTAAAATCACCTACAGCTGTATCCATAGTAATGCTTCATGATTCATGACAAATCCAGTTCACGAAAAATGTCTGATATCACATTTTACAACCGAGCATATGAACTGAAGACCAAGATCGTAAAATTTGCGGATACCCCACGCTTTCTGTACAACGATGATATGCGGTCCGAGACCTACGTAAAAAGTGACAACTGACCTGTTCATGTCAACCAAATAAATAATATATTTGGTAGGCGTATTTAAATTATCGTCTAATTTAACAAAACAAGAAATAAGAAAGAGGGAAACAATTGCTTACAAATATAAAAAGAAGATATTTATTTGAAATGCAAGAAAAGTGTGTGTACACCAAAAGCTCACTTTGTATGCATTTAAAAATTTCAAATTAGAAGTTCATATTAAATAAGTAGGTTTGATTACGGTCGAATGTACAGCACGACGTACAATATGAATTCTAGATTTTTTCTGGAAAATCGTTAGGATTTCTTCATAATATTTGTTTAAAAAGTTGATTTTCGACATTGAATTGATCATTCTTAAAATAATTAGAGGACTGTTGACTTTTCATAAGATAGTAACAGAATTCTATTGAATTCCTACATAGACAGCGTTAAGCCTAAGTTTCGTTTTCACAATAACATTTTTTTTTATCAATATTGTTCTATTTTTGGTAGCCAATCCCATATCACAGCCCTCGAAGAATGGTGTCGTAATAGGAGGATTAAGATAAATTCCAACAAATCCCATCAAATCTCCTTTACACTTCATCGTAAACCTACTGACTGCCCTACAGTTTCATTTAATAATCTTATTCTTACCCCTGTCGAACAGATCCGCTACCTTGGACTACATTTGGACAAACGATTAAACCGGAATCCTCACACAAGACTGAAAAGACAGAAAACTGCACGTCGATTTCGACTATTACAGCACTTACTATACAAACACTCTAAACTTCCAACTCATTACAAAAGACTGATCTACATGACTGTAATAAGGCAATTTGGACATATGGAGTTTAGCTTTGGGGCCCCACTAAACCTTCGAATTCCTCTCGTATTCAATCTTTACAATCCAAAATCCTTCGTAAAATCCTCAATGCTCCTTACTTTGTCACAAATAAAATCATACATTAAGACCTTAATGTTCCCTATGAAACCGAACTAGCCCGAACCAGATATCACTCCTTCCATTATAAACTCTCTAACCACTCAAACGAGGCGCCTGAAAAGAAGGTGGCCACGAGACCAGCTAATGTAAAATGTCATTAGAGTGCTACCACTGGGTAGTTTCTCTACACGCCTGTAACACTCCAATTTAACTTAGATCAGATTTACTAAATGTATTATAACGTACAGTTGTAAATAGCAATAAATAAATATTTTTAAAAAAAATTGGTAGTAGTACACATTTCTATTTTATAATATCTTATTAGATTGATAAATATACTGTGTAAATTTACAAACGTTAAGAATAAATGTGACATTGGTTCAAATTGAATTAAAATTAAGTTATTTATTGCTCTTAGGTACCTCTGCACCCAACTACCGAATTATGGGAGACCAAGCTTAGAATTAGTTTATGTCCACATTGAAGGTTGATAATAAGAAGAGGTGACATTTTCCTGCAACTAAAGAGATGACTTAATTTAAGGTTAAAGCTTAAATGAAAACTGAAAGTAGATGACAGGACAATAAGGGAGTTTGGAATAGTAATGCTTGTTGCGGGTGGTTAGTTACAGATAATTGATATAGATAGAGCCCTTGCTGATTGAACAGAGCTATTGATGTTTCGGTCTGGTCCGTCCTCTGTAATGCAAATCAGCTTGCTACTACCTCAAACCTCACTGCTGCGGTCAAACCTTCCCTCACTATTAACATTACCTCAAACACATCACGGACTTCATTAGCAGTAAATAGCTAATATTCAAAATGGAAAGAGTTTCGATGTTATACAACAGTCTTGAACCCTGTTAAGTAACACTTCTCATTCGACAATTAAGAATTACTTATTATCAATTACTTGATATATCAATTCAACAACTTATCTACCATTGTGCGAAATATTCATGATAAAGTATCGATAAAAATATCTTCTATTATAACTCACTTCTCCAGGCCTCTTACACTTCCTTTCATTACAAAACCTTAGGAGTATGGTTGACCCTATGCTTAAAAGACACCCCACACTTGTAGTTTATTAAGTGACCAATAAATCATTCTTCTCATTCATCTCCACCTTCACTTTGTTGGATATATACATACATTTTTTATTGTTTCAGATAAAATAAGTGTAAAAATTTCCTAATTAGTACTTGGGGAAATTTAAAATAAAATATTCATAACGAACGACAAAGGTATCGTGGGTTGTCTCCAGCCATGAATGCACGATCTCTTCGTACTGACTAGGCTGAGAATAGGTCACACGAGGCTCACTCACTCCTATCTTATTCCAAACCAAACCCCTCTGAAATGCCAATATTGAAACAACAACTTAACAATCATCCATATATTCCAGGAATGCCCATATTTTACATCACACCTTAGAGTGTTAATAGTTTAGGATTAAACCCGAATATTTCATAAACCCTTAGAGACCACGTTAAAACAATAACATAAGTATTTGAGTTTTTTTTTTAAATCAAAAAGTCTACTATCATCACAAATTTTACATCGGAAGTGGGGAAAAACAAAACAAAAACAAAAGTAAGCAAAATTGAATCAGAAATTAATGGCGTTTATGACCAGTGGTGTTTTGCGGGTTCAAACAAAAAACAAACTAACAAAGCCACTTTCTTGGTCTTTTTTTTATACGGAATAAATTTTCTAAATAACTTAATTTTAAGGACTACAATTTGAAATAACAATTAATCAGTAATTAAATAACTACATACGGTATTTCATATGTATATGAAATACGTACGGCATAATTTTTGTTTAATATAATTTTTATAAATCCTTAAAATAGCACTGTGTAACTTTTTTCCCAAAATAAAGTAATTAAGTTAGGAAATCGTGAGTTTGTACATTCATATTTTATAACTTGTGTTATAACTACAACAATATGTCCGTTATAGACGAGTGAAAAGTACTTATGAGAAATAAAAATGTGTTCGCATCGAAGTTCTGTAATAGAGTTATTGTGTTGTATTTGCTCGCCGGAAACTTAATAAAATTGTCCGTTGCAAGGGGTTTTCGTTATTCAAAGACAAACGTTAACAGGAGTTTTAATGTATATCTTTTGGTGGCTAAGAATACGAATGATAAGATAAAAGTTTTATATTTATTTCATGCTAAAATTTAATTTAAAAAACTGTTCTTACTTTGTTTAATTTATTTTAAAATTTATCGTATTTTCTGAAAAGATTAAGCTGGTCCAATACTTTCGAAATACGGTATATCCATATATCATCAGCCACCACTTGATGGAAGTGGCGATAATCCGATGGGGAACACTCCCCGAAAGGAAAGTATAAAGGAAGAATTAGGGGCTTTGGAGGATTTGTCTAAAATCGCTGGAAGTGACGATCAATCAGAGACAGCCGCCATTTTGCCGGTCCTCAGCGGCCATGTTGGGAACAAAGCTGTAAGAAGACTATTGTAAGGAGCGAGTGGACAATTACATTGTTTCGCAACATATGGCAGCCCCCTACTGTAGGGTATTAAAAGCCAGTTATAGCTGAAGGGGCCCCCTATTGTGCTCTATAGCGTATTGTAGCCTCTACGCTGGCGCGGGGTAAGTTCCCTTCGCCAGTTAGCCCCCACAAAGCAAACTTATCCCTTTGTCCTTTCCTAACCCCCTCTCACCCCTCCCCCTCCCCCTCAAATCTTATCCTTTTACAATCATTATCCCATTATACGCTACTCTGAGCCATTTTAAAGTGTACAGCTTACATTAAAACCTATGGTAACTTATGAGGTCCTCCTGATCTATAATATATTGTATACCAATATAAATATGTAACAATAGTAATTAGTTACATAGCAAAGGTTATTAGTTGGACGAATATGATAATTACTGGAAGATGGTCCTAGTAGCGGTCAAGACAGGGAAAAAAATAGCAAAAAAATATTTATTTGTAATCCAAGTTTCGCTCCACATTGCAAGTGATTTTACTTTCTAGACACCCCTGACGAATCCTTGCAAAGTGGGACGAAACGTCGGATGCAAATAGTTTTTCTGCTATATTCATACCATTCTAGACCACCAATTCTTCTTTCGGCAATCAGAAAATTTATATTTTGATTTTTTTTCAAGCACGTCCGAAAGGAGGAAAATATTATTTACGTTAATTAATATAGTTAAATTTCGTTTAATCAAAGACGTGGTTTCTTTAGAAATTGGTCGAGAATTGGCACCTGATTTTTCAAAGAATGAAGTGTAGAGAATAGGAAATTTATATTTTGTATTTTTTAAAGCAAATTATATTTTTTATTGGATAGGAAGCCACTTCTAAAAAAGTTTTGAGTTGAATAGTTCTAAATTGTAGCATAGTAAACTAGATAAACATTAGAGGTCTTTGTTAAAACCATTTGAAAGGGACACTCAAGTGGTGTTATAACGCAAAATCCTATTCTTTAATTTTTTTAAAAATTAAATATGTATGTAAGATAATTTAAACAGGACAGAATAAGATGGCACCAACATGAATAAATAGTATAAAAATTTTCTGCCCCCTTATTTAGGTATTTCAATTTAAAAGACCAAAATATACAGTAATTCTAAATAGCTTTTTTGGTAACAACAATCATATTTATCATGTATTGTACAGATTAAAAATAGAAAAGTCATGTATTGAAAAGGTTAAAATTTTTTTTATTATTTATTGTGAAATTTTCGACATTCGACATGCCCACTATACACTAATTCGTACAAAGGAAATCATAGCAGGAAATTGGTACCACATATTAACCGCTAACATTATCAACCCATTTCCCCATAAACATATTAAAACACCGAATCAACATTAAAAGTACAAGTAATCGTGTATCCGATAAGCAATTTTTAGAGTGTAAGTATAACGAATGATGCAGTAACTGGGTACTAATGAAATGGAAAAGATAATGAAGGGAATAGTGTTTGAATGAAATGGTTTATCTACCATCCCGACTGCAATTACTTGATGGAAATCGTCGGGAGTCCATTGAGCGGAACAAGAACCACGAGCGAGAATGCTGGACCGGGCTGGCTGCCAGAGCAGCTTGCCATTGCCTCGGTTCATGAAATTGCAAACAAGCGTTTGGAAACAATAACCGAAATGTTGGACACGGTTGGCGGCCGCAAATGGACTCTACAATGACCATGTCAATTGAGATCATAAAGGGCTCCCAATGAGGACATTTCTATTAATTATGCATTCTTTTGAACCGAGCAGAGCGGGCCAACAGATGTGGACCATTCCCTCTCCGCTATATTAGCCAACATTTCCATTTTTATGGCCAAATGAAGCGGGAGGGTACCATAACCCTTTATGTTTCACTTGTTAACACATTTTTACATGGACTATTCGTCAGCAAGTACTTCTCTTTGCTAAAAGTGCCTTAAAAAAAAAAAAAAATTGCTGCTTTTCTTTAATAGTGGCACATCTGGCAAAATATTAAAATTTTATTTTTATTTTGTATTGGACCAATTCCAAAGACAGTATATACACCAAGATTACTATATCCATTAGAATCGTCTTGAAGACTGTTCTAACAGGGCTGCTAAAGTAACCTTCGTCAACACTATAATCAATGGAATACTGGAATTGCAAAATATTAAAAAAAAAAAATTTGGAATACATGTTATGTAATTATATTTTTTCAGTTATTCTTGATGCCAAACACACCACAATATCTTGTTAGTAAACTACTTGAAAATATAGTGGAATAATTTTGCCAATAATTATTAAACAAATATACCTCCTCTTAAAATACTTTTCATATATATAAAAAATTTGTTTTGTTTAATGTGCTAGTATTATAACACAGCAACGATATATTCTTTAAATGAAAAAAAAAAATTCTTATAAACTATATTAAACATAAATTGTTTGTAAAATGAAGTCTTTTATTACTTTAGTAAATTTTCATAAAAATAATCACGAAGTTTTATGAGTCATTCCAGTAATATGCCATAACTCAACAAATCTCATTTTTTTCGAACTTCGCATAGGCTATTTATTTATTACAGCTACAGAACAAAAGTTTTAATATAAGAAAGTAACAGAACACACATTGAATATAACAGTATTCAATAACTAATTAGAAGCTATAGAGAAACTAAAACTAAAAAGAATAAAAATTCATAAAAGTCGCGTAAAAAATACACAAAAATTGCTCAGCAGTTAAAAATCAACTTATAATTTCTACTTTTTGTTTAAATGAATATTAAATAAATAGCGTTAAATTTAAATCAACAATCAACGGCGTCAAAAGAATCAAATTCGAATGGCATTTTATATGAAATTTATTTATAACATTGACTGAATGAAGAATTTTTGTTGTCCAAGAGCTTGACTTATTTTGTTTGGTCTGAATTGTTTTGATACCTGACTTGAAATTATGAACTAATGCTTGAAAATTCCTGCATCCATCAGCTCCAAAGTGTTTTCGTACATATCAGGACGAAATTGCAATTTGATAGGTATAGAGTGGTATTGAAGAAAAAAAAGGTTGTTGATAAAAAAAACAAGACTTGACTAATTAATGAAAATTTATTTTTCATATAATTTTAAAATATAAAACTAAAACACACTCATAATAAAAGTATGACATTCCATAGTCTTCTGAAAATACATAATAAAAAACAGCTTGGTAATTAATACGAATATTTTATTAATACTGTTTTATAATAATACAAAATTGTCTCTTAATTCTATGCACTGATTTTAAATTAAAATTGAAATCACATTCACTGCTCAGAAAATAATGGGGTTTGCATTGTTGAATCCAGAAATGAATCAGAATTGATTGTTTTTCAGTGATGGTCCTCTAGTTTTTAAATCATTGTTAAAATCATAGACTTTAGTCAAAAATTTTCTAAAGATATGACTCGGAATTAGAAACGGGGTAGAGGCTCAACGGTGCCCGCAATACCTAGTCATACATTACATATAAGAGATACTAAAGGTACGGGGTAGGGACTTAAACTGCAGGCCGATTATAGAAACGTACCGACGGGTTTTATTATTACAGATATTTGAACATTTTTTGATAACTTCGATCTTTATAATTGGTATACAATAAAATATTTCATATTTATGTTAATGATACTTGTAACATTAATCCCGGAAGTGAACTAATACAAAGAAGATGGTGTGCGATTTGGAAGAGTTGATGGGAGAGGGTTTTCATGCAAAGAGACTAATACCTCGAGGACGCAATCCAATCCAATACAATCTGGTTGCTTGCAGCGGCAGCCCTCTCGTTTATTCAGTCCATTGTGTCTCCGTCCTTCCAAATACTCGCCTCTTGTTTCATTCTTTTTTCTCTATCCCTCAGCTATCGTTTGCTAATATCGGTTCAAAAGGTTCGATTTAACATCACCCTTTATTTGACACTTTCTACCTTCAATCGACCCTTTGTCATTGTATCCTCTCAGGTACCCTCAACAGAAAAATTATTGTTATTCGTAGTAAATTATTGAATTCTCAGAAATATTTCTGGGGGAAAGTGTCAATTAAACTGATTTATGTATTTATTTATCTTGCGTTGAGGGAAGTTATGAGCTTCTGGTGGCACCTCTATTAATAAAACCAGTGGATAGAACACCTTCTCATTCAAAGAGAAAATGAAGCTAAGGTTTACCTTGACGTTAACAAAAATGTCCGCCATTGTAATCTAAAACTAAAACAGGAGGCAGACCATGGTTGATAAGCGGTTTATGGCCGAGGGAGTTAAGCGTTACCTTAGCTACCTCGTAACTGCAGCGACACCAGTTCGATTCCGGCTTGAGAAGGGGAAAGGTTGACTTTTACTTAGTTATGGTCCCACGGAATCAAAAGTCGGTCTGCCCACACTGGTTATACTTACTTTTTGATAATTCCTCTGTATGGAAGAAATGACCAGGTATGGGATAGGTAAAAAAATACCCTGATAGGTTTCCACTCCTCTGCCATACCCATACCCCCTCATAACAATGACTAACTTGTTGGCTACTACTTCCTCTAAGAATAAAACTAAGACTAAGCGAAACAAGAATTTTTTGCTGTAATGCCAATGCTGAGCACTAATAATATAATATTAGTTACTAAAGTGAAATATATTACAATCTCCTCGTTTTTGTAATGTTTTATCTATACTCTCTTTAAGTATTTTTTTTTTAAATTTCCTAAGAGCTATTTCTTTCAACTTCAATTTTTTCCTTAACAAAAATTATATCAAGTGTCGAAATCAAAGGGCAATGCGTAGTTTCAGAGAGTTAAAAATAGATTTGCATTTTTTTTTTCGTTGCCAAAAGTTCATCTCCACTCATTTTGTCAAACTGTTATTAATGACCATTCTTGCATATTCTTAAAAAAGTTATATTATTTTTTTAATTGGATAGTAAGAAGCTCCACTTATTCGACCAAAGTAATATGATCTAATGTCTTCAGTTGGTCGAATTACCTTGCAGTGAGGCATATTGCTTCAAGTAAATCTTTTTTTTTTTCGAAATCAATTAATGGATTATGGTAACCCTGGAAGGAGTGTACGCCGTGGGTAATCTGGAGCGGGCAGGCCGGAGATAAGAGAATGGTAATACTGTGGCTGAGCCGATTGTCCTGCTGGTGTGGGCTGTGTGTATGTGTGTGGCTATATCTCTCCCGCTCAGCCCTCAACCCTACCCTTCAAACAACAGCCCCCGCTACTTTGCATTACAGCTTTCCCCTCCCAGTTTTTAGAGACCTCAAAATGATGAGGACGTCTCTAGGATATTGGAATCAAGTAATTATATATCCAAATCTATGCACACAAACAGACCTGTCCCGGCTCCTCTAATCAAATATAGGACGGATTGAGCAAAAATCAATAACGTTTAATGGTGAATCCTTAGTCGTGGTTTGGGGTTTATTTCTGTTCACATCTATGTTATAAAATCTTGATGCATATTTCACTGACGTATGATTAGTTTTTAAAGCTTGGTTATTTTGTCACAATTTACAACTTACTTCCTAAAAATTATAATACAATGGCATGGTACAGACTCAATCTCTAAAGATGAATCTACTCATTGATAGCGGAGATACCTAGGAGAATTATCAGGAATTAAAGGAGAAGAAAAGTTAGGAAAATGTGGGCTTGGGTAGTTAGGAAGTATGTTATAGAAGAATTGTTATATGGTTATATCCAGGGCCGTTTGTGGCCGAGGGAGTTGAGGCGTAGGTCTTGACAGCTTCGGAACTGCACCAGGTTCGTTTCGAATCCGACCAGGGACGTCGAATTTTATTCGTGGAGATTCCACTTCATTCCCTACTATGGTTAGAATAGAGTAGTACCATACATAGTATCTACAGATAACTTCCTTTTTTCAGTAATGACTAGGCGGGGAGCAATAAAAAAAAAGTCGGAATTGACAAGTAGTTTCTTGTATTTCAGTTTTCTATGAAGATTCCAAATTAATCGTTTTTCAAGATGTAGTGCTTGGTAGAGAATGTGTTCAAGTGGGATAAGTGGAATATTATAAAAGGGCACTGTAGGGCAGGAAGTCTCCGTCTCAATCAAAATTCATTTATTATTGTAGATATGTATGAACATCTTTTGCTTTTAAACTTCTGAAGTCTGGATGACTATTTACGTCATTCATGCCCCAAATTTAATTTTATACAGCTGATAAAGTTTAAATCCACTTTTATTCACCACCATTTAATCAGATTACTATTATTTTTACGTTTATTTTCATCCTGTAATGTTTTTATCAGTATATGAGTAAATACGTTGCATGAAAGAATCGCTACCAAGTCAAAACGGAGAGTCTCATTAATGTGTTATCTTATCATTCATATTGACCGTTCATTTTAGAATTACCTAGAATCAGTCATTCTATATAATAAATAAAATATTATCACGACGATCTAATATAACTACTTGAAGACTGGCTAGAATTGTTGTAAACTGAAATAAACTTTGAGTTTTTTGCGCTTTTTTTATGGGATGAATGCACATTGTGGTCACAGCTTTACATCGTTAATCATTATTATTTATGACACGTAATTCACTCATTTTATGAACGGGATGGATTCTCAACGAGAAAAGGAGCAACCAATAAATTAGAACAATCCATAGCGGCGACGGGGGTGGCTGTTTGTTTTCGGACTAGAGAGTTAAGATTGCGATAGTAAAGATGTTTTGTTCTGTCGTCGACAGAGGAAGCTGGCAGTAAGTGCGGTTCTGGTTGGACCGCGAAGTGACAATATAAATTAAAGGAGGGATGATGAAGAGGGGGCCACTTGGCAATGCGACAGGACTCCAGGGTCATCTAGATCGGAGGGGAGGGGGAGGGGGCTTTCGGCCATCCAGATCTAGATCATAACGCTCCTTCCGCTAATTGCAGCAACTTTTTTTAGAAAAGTCTTCCTTTCGTGTCTTCTTTCCCCGGTCGCATTTAGAAATAATGTCATTGCATTGATTTGACGATAAGTTACATTTGCAGAATACCTACTTCTCACGAGAAGTAGGTACAACAACAATTCGAGAGTATTCGAGTGTTCCTAAATTAAAATTCTAAACTTCATTTTTTCTTTCGCTTCCACACTAATGAAGGTAGGAAGGCTTTGTGTTCATTCATGAAATTAAAAAAAAATATATCCTGCGAATACGAATGCTGGCTGTTACACAGTTTATTCTAAAAACCCTCTACTTATACATTATTATCTCAAGTTGATTTTTCTTTTGTTTTGCTATTTCAGATGAGAACCGAGACTTGAATGGCCATGGTGAAGAAGAAGCCAAAAGGCAAAGGACGCAGTACAACGGGGAGCAGTTATACTCTAACGTTAGTACGGTATGTATTCCTACTCATGTACTATGAGTATTACTACTCTTATTTATGTCTGAGTGAATTAAATAGCTTATTTATGTATCGACAGTAATGTACAAAAATCACTGTAGTATTGTACAATTCCAATGTCTTCTTTTTTACTTGAGAACGGTGGCATAGTGGTAAGGCACTGTGCTATTAACTCCGAGAACACAGACTCAAATCCGGCTGTGGCAGATAATTATTTTACGTTACGCTGTAGTTGTGAGTCAACCCTGTGGGTTCTGGAGCCCTCCTGTGGTCTACCCAGCCAAATAAAGTGGGTACCCTTAATTAGGGCAAAATCCGGTGGTTGAGCGTGATCTTCAAAAAATTGCCTCCTTGTATCACCATTGTCCCAAAAACAATGCTTTCTTACAAAATACTGAAACCATCTTATCGGTTCACATTATTATTATTATAATACTTGAGATGTGAATATCGATACATGTCTTACCGATTGTTTTCAAAAATATTAAATTATTTACCGACAAAAAATATCGATACTTCGTACCCCTATGTCTTAAGTAATGTATCGATATTGGAATCGGTACCAATATACATTTTGAATTTGATTGTAATAGGAATCAATACTAATATACATTTTATAATCTACACCAATTTGGATTGGACAGAAAATATTATTTGTATTGAAATCAATAATAATATCGATATTTGAAGGAATACTAACAATGTCGACTGAGGAATTGATTATAATAATTATATCCACATCTATACTAACATCGATGTTGGAATCGCTACTAATAACCATATTGGAATCTACATCGAATTCCATAATAATATAATTGAAATATTTTATATATAATGATATATTATATATATGTATTTTTTAATATACCATGTATTTTCTATTAATTTATTTTTGATATTTTTATGTTTTAGTGAAATGTTATGTTTTAAAAGTTTAAAAATCTTTTATATTCTTAACTATGAATATTATGAATTTTCAAACGCTAGAGCTTTCTTTGTATACCAATACTTTATTATTATTATTATTATTTTTACAATACAGGTTTTCAGTAGTCAAATTCAATCAATATTTCAATATATATAAATTCGTGAAAAACTTTCGGAAAAAATTATCAATATGTATTCTTTTTAAAAAATACATATTTTTTCACCGTCTCTACTTTTTTTACAAACTGAGTAAAGATCCTAAGACTTGTTTTTTTAATAAGTAGAATATTTTAGTATCAATTAAGTAGCCCAAATTTAATCTCTGTACAGTAAAATTCCAAAATAAAAATGCACTCCCTGAGATGTAGGAATTGATAAATAAAAAAACTGAGAGCATTATTATTGTGAGTGAACACTCTTCAATTCGTTCTGATGAAAATAATATCAGTAATGATAATAATTACATAGTAGAATAGTCCGGGTGGCGGTCAATAAAGGTACCAACGTTTCGCCTCACTTTCCAGGGCTTCTTCAGGGCTGTCAATGAAATAATGATGACAAGTTCAGTTGTCACCCGGACTATTTTCCTACTATTTACTTCATACGGTTAAATATCTTCTTCCGATATGATAATAATTATAATTGTTACTTCAACAGCTGTGGTCGAGCAAGTGGAACATGAAGGAGGAGCAGAAGCTGTTCTCGGAGCTGGGGGCCGGTGCCGGGGGCGGCTCCCCGTACTACGACTCCTCGGGCAGCTTCCCCCCGACCGCCGCCGCAGACCTCTACGACACCATCACCCAGGCACAGGCCACGCACATCTACAACTCACCCATCGGCACCTCTATAGGTAACTATCTCTACCTCTCTACATCTCTACAGCATGATAAACCAGAATCCAACCTCAAAGAGGAAGAATGAGTTTTATATCAATGTTCTGCTTTGATCATGAATTGCCTTAGCTTTATTTTTATTTTATTTTTTTGTTTTTACTTTTTGCCTGTTGTTGTTGCTCTTGCTAGAAGTGTGTTGTTTTCTTAGTTGGAGGAGTGAACCCTCTTACCCCAATCAGCATGCAAGAAATACATAAATTAGGGACGGGCACAGTTCTGGACCCCGCCTCCCTGTCACCTGTCCAGTACCACCACACAGGTATGTTCTCCTTAGAGTTACATCTATGCTACTTAATTAGTGAGAAAAAAATACATATTTTTATCGAAGAGAAGGTGGTTGATGATTGGAAACACTTAGGTAAACTATGCTTAAATATATGCCAACATTTCGGCCTCAATTGGGACTAAGCAAAACTATTTACACAATAGAATGAAGTGATAAAAATTACAGAAAACAGGATGTATGTAAAATTACAATGATAGAAATAATATAGAACCTTAACAAATATACAAAGGTATGTAGATGGCTGACCGTAGGTGAATTTGATAGAAATGGTCAGGGCTGCGGTCATGAACAAAAATAATTTTCAACTATTTGTTGATAACTAACGTTTCGTTCCAGACTGCAGGTCTTCAGCAGAGCTAAAATAAAAAGATACGAGTAGGTAAAACTAATGTAAGATTATAAAAGTGACACACAAATAAAATAAATATAAAAGTAGAGGTATAATTAGGCCATATAAATAAAGGAAGATAAAATTAAAATAATTTGATAAAATCATTAATATTTCTTTTTTTTTTTTACAAGTTATTTTTATACTGTCGAGGTGGTTGTGTTAGATTTGATGGTTCTGACTCCGATTTAAGATGAGGCACACTAAGGCAATGCGTGTTCATACACGTTAGGTACGTGGTTAGGAGATGAATGGACAGGATGAGTCTTACGGGAACTAGCCGTAAGTCCTCCAAGGATGGAAAGTTCACTCCGTAGGGAACGAGCCTAGCGGTCGTGAAGGAGTAGGCAAGTCCTACGAGAATGAGCCGTAGTTGTCCTTTTTGACAGTTTTTGCTAGTTATCATGAGAAATAAATAAATATAAACTATAAAAGAATTGCTTTGTAAACTAAAGAATAAAAGATAAAACAAAATCCGAAAATGAGAGTAGTAATATAAATGTATAACATACGGCTGATATAAAAAAATAATATAGAACATCTAATATTGTAGAATTTAATGAAGAGTGACAAAGAACCCTTTAATAAAATAAATTTATAAACAAATGTTCTTGTGGTTTCATGGTTGTTATGACATTAGTCTGTTTTTACACGCAAGTTACCTACATATGAAAGTATTAATTTTCACTTAAAGCAAGATTGTAAGTGAAAGTTGAGTGACGTGTGCTATATATCAGATGCTTTCTTAATATATATCATTGTATTTTTTTAAATACTTAATTCTTCCTAAATTTATCGAATATTTTAATTCCCACTTTTCAGTATATGTATTGTTCATATATGTATTTCTATGTCACATATTATTTTTTATAATTTTATGTATGCTAGTTTACTGTTTAATTTTCATGCTTCATTTATTTTTCAATAATTTGTATATACTCCTTCATTCCATAATTGTGTATCTTGTTTCGCTTAGCTTTTGACGAATACCTTCAACTTAGATACGTAGTGCAATATTATTTACGAGTGTTAAAGATATTGTTTCCTGATTACCAACCACTAACCATCTTCTTTTTGATTATATATGCGCTCAATAATATCTCCATCATTACCTATATTTATGTTAAATAATTAAGTAGATAATTTAATTTGATATTTTTCTATTTTTAATTGTCTGTATATATTTTAATTTAAAATACATTAAAGTAAAATGCATACAAACAATTGCAATATACAATTCATTTTTTTTTTAATTTAGTATTTTAATGAGAAAAAATAAAGATAAGATTTAGTTGGCACATAACCAGTTAAATTTTAACTATTAATGTGTTGTCGTATTTTTGCTCATGAATTTGCGAGAAATCGCTTTCGCTCATAAAAGCTTCTTTCGGTAAATAAATAATATGAGGCTAAGGGAAAATGGACTCTGCCTCATAACTGAAACGATTCCCTTCAGATAGTGAGAAAAGATGAATGGATTAAAATAAACTAAATAAAATTTAATAGGTTATAAAAATAGACAAGCCCCATCACTAAATTATTTATTTATTGATTGATTGAGCAAAACAATTAGGATACAACTTCTTAAAGTAAGATATTCCAAAAAGAGGTTAATTTCAAAAAAGAAAATAAAGAACCTATGAAAAAAAAAATAATAATAATCCTACTCTCCTTCAAAGTAAAAGTGAAGCAACTATGTTGGGAGTTGGCCACGCCCTCGGAGCTCAGTTTTACATTGAAGTTTATAGGAATGTCTACCATTGTAGTTAAACGGAAACAGAATCAGCTCGTGACTCGTTCCTATCCTTTGACATTCCCTTGGAGTTCATCTTAAGACTCGCCTTTTTTGCTTCACTTTTCCTGGCAACTTATCCCCTTCATTATGCTACTTGCTCTTTGAGTTCAGAGCATCCCAGATTAAAAAATGAATCCAATAATAAAAAAAAAAGAACAAATTTATAGCAACTATAACTACTGTTATTTCGCGTCTATTAGTATCTGCCATTTATCTTAAATACCTATGAAACGATTTGCATATCAATCAACATTTATCAACATAGCTATACCCATGAGCATGTGATAACACTTAATGGATCCTACAGGGAGGTTAATCGGAATGACAGTAAAACCAAATATGGATGTTCATATTGTAAGGTCGTGGCAGATAAATGAGGTAAGATGGAGATGACCGAAAATAGAGGTAAATGAGCGTGCATGCTTACTGTTAGTATAGTTATAGATGTTAGTATAGATGTGGATAGAGAGTGCTATATAGTTTGGTGCATGTTGTGACGTACAGCCCAGTATGGCAGCGAAGGGGGCCCACCAGAGGAGGCGTTGCCTGCGGACCCTGCCCCCAGCCCTGGCCCCCAGGACCCCTCGGCCCTCACCGTCCTCCAGCCAACCTACACCGCTCCTTATTACGCTCCTCCGACAGGTAAGTGGCAGTATTACAGCCTAGAATCAACCCTACCTCATCATCCCTAACTCCTCTGACTTCTTGTTCTCCTGTTACAGGCGGTGGCACCGAATACGGATATAGCGCTCCCTACACGCAGTACACCGGAACAGCTTACAGCGGCTATAACTACCCTTCTGGACCAGGAGGCCTCCTCAGTAAGTAAACAGTGAGTATTACCTAAACTAACGCTGCACCTTTCGAGGTTATAGCAGTCATTTCATCGAGTAGTTCCCGCTATCACCTACCGGTTCTATCCGATTATGATAATTTAATATTGGCAGGACTGGATTCCCATTTTTGTAGTGGGTTAAATCGTTGTTCTTCCTTAAACGTGAGCGATCTTGTTTCATACCCATAAAGAACATAAGGAAGGATAATAATCCTGTAAATTCTTAAAGTCTATTTCTATAGAGACAGGTTCTAGGGCATAGTAGTGCTCTCACAACAATGAGACAGATCTTGTATCCTTCTATACTCATTGAAATTTAAACTTGGTGTCAGTGAACTGAAAAATGAGTTCAATAATTAATGTAATTTTAACAAATTAATAAAAAACAAAACAATAAATCTATAAATTCAAATTTAAAGAAATTTGTAATAAATACTAAAGAATAAAGATGATAAAGTTGGTAAGATATGTTAGTTCACTGTCAAGTCATCATGTGGCTTTCAATATGACAGTAATTGGCATAAATATAATTTTGAATGCCATTGGCAGCCAATTATTCGGCGACCTAAGTTCCTTACCCAAAAATTGAACAATTGGGTTGTGTTTTACAAATAATATTTTTGACATTTGATCATTGTTTCCCACCCTATTCTTCCACTACTTTCATACTTACTATGAGCATAGTGACCCTTGTTGGCTGGACAAGAGTGAGCCTAAATGTTAACTAACTATAGATCAGCCCTGTAACAGTAATAATTCCAATATTTTGTGTCGGTTTATTATGAACCTAAAATACTTTTCCAAGCCATTTTACCACTTACATTAATGTTAGAGAGAGTTACTCTTCAAATTAAAGAGTTAAATATTTTTTCATTACAAATTACCTTCTAACTGATATTTTGTGGCTAAATTAAATCAATTAATCACTTCAATTAGGCTCATTATTACTTCTTTAGAATGTGTTCTCATTTTCATACAACTAGACAGCTGCAACTGTTTGGCCCTCATCTTTTATTCTTGACTTGTTATAGAATAAGATGCATTCACAATGTTTACTTAGTTCTATTAAATGTGAATAATTTTTTTTTGTTTAATTGGTGCCATTAATATCAGTATCCAAGCTATTCCTATGTAGAAGGCCCTAAGTATACTATTTTTATCTCTTCCAAATATTACATTAATTTAGTAAGAATACAAGACTCGAAAAATAATTTGTCAATTGTTGCAATTTCTGTGATTAGTATAAAAAAAAATTTAATTCCAGAGATCATAAAGGCTTGTTTTCACCTAACCAAATCGTGCATAAGAACAAGCAATGTTACAATTCTTATATCTGATCACTAATATTACAAAAAGTGGTGTATCACACTTTAAATTAAATAGAAAACTAATGAAAATAAAAAGAAAACAAACTAAATTATATTAATTCATATTCTAAAGAAAATATGACCATTTAAGTATGATATAATTAAAATTGGTACAAAAAAGTTCAATATTTTAAATTTTTACAAAATGTTTGAAGGTTCTAAATCACAAGTTTTTTTATATCAATTTTTATGATTTACAGAATAATCCAAACTCTGTTTAATTTACAAATCATTTATCAACGGAGCTTAAAAATCACTAATTTTATTGCTGGGTGCTGTAAAATTAAATGCAGTGGTTGTTTTAAAAAATATATTAGCTATAGATTCTGAAAGATTCTCAACATTAGAATAAGAAAAACAAATTAATATTTGCAATAATAATAATTATTTACATTGAAAAATCCTATCATGTAAAAAAATATAGAATATTCATGAATTTAAATGTAATTGAACAAGCCTATTTTTTAAAAATTAAGGCCATGGATGTAAATTAACGTTAAGAAAAGTGTCATCTAATTCTACTTTTGGTTCCCAGTTCATAAGTTAATTTAATATTTTCTAATTAAATTTTGTTGACCATTGTAAAAAAAATCGTTGAATATAGTCAAACTTTAAACAAAAAAAAATATAATACTACATTAATGTCTTTCACAGTTAACTCTATTTATTATTTTATGATACAATATCAATTATAAATTATAGAGTTAGAAATAAAGAGATATAAATAACAATCTTGCTAAAAGATTTTTTTTGTATCTATTGTGCCTGAACAAAATTTACACTACTTCATTGACAAAATTTGGTTCAGGCACAAATATATATAACATATAGAAAAAAAGTTTATTAGCTATATTGTTATTTCTACCCCCTCGACTTTTAACCTCCTTATATTGTTTCCATTTTATATATTTTCTAATTTTACTGATCAGTTGTTTTTATTTAATCTCCTTAATTCTTCATGTGATGCACTGAAGTCTGTCTCTCAAGCATTTTTGTTTAAGTATTTATGTTACTAATTATGTGGAATGTAGCAACTGACAAATTATTTGCTTAGTCCTTGTATTAAATTATATGATTTATGAATATAAAGGATAGTTCTGATGATCCCCAATTCACAGAATATCGATTACTATAAAATGGGATTGTACTTGTTTATGAGGTTTTTTTCTATGCCATCTTTATCGACTAATATATTCAGATGAATTTAGTGTTTTATAATAAATTATATTATCTTTTGTATTGTTGCAGACGGTAGCTATTACTACTACGGAGGAGGGTGCGGGGAGGAGGAGGCTACGACCAGGTCACCGTTGGCAGCCACCAGGGCCAGCTCCGGGGCAAGCGCCTCCTCGCCCATCGGCGCCGCCCAGTAGGGTGTCATCAACATCATCCTCGGTTCCAGATCTCAACCACAAAATATATATGTATATATGTCCTCATTCATTGTATTATACAGCTGAGTGTTATACCAAAGATAAGGATTTCTGTATCATATTAGTGAAACCTCGTTTTTAAGACTTATTTATATAATAATATTATAATTAATAATACTTTATTAATTATAAAAAAATGAAAAAAAAAAAAAAATGAGAGTACAATTCCTCGACAGGTATTCGACCTAAGAAAGATGAGGAAATCGTACTTGATAGACTCAGTCCAAATCGTTACGAATGTATATTTAAATGATTGTATAAAGTGATAAAGGAGGGGTGAGCCTAGGATACATTTTTACCAAAGAAATTTCTCAATGGATAATATTTGACAGACCAGTCTTTGCGAAAAGGGAAATGTGAATATTTTATTATAAATAAAGAAATGTGTGTTCATATAATTAGGTTCTCTCTGATACTTGTTAAGTTGTTATTTTATTTTTTCGTTCCACTGTTAGCACTCGACCACATCCCTACAACAGGGAAAACGAACGTGTACAGAATTTTAGCCTAAATCGTAGATCTGTAAATTGCACCCTGCACAAGCACAGCACACAGTTGACTTCTAAATAGAACACCTAGTTTTAGCATCTTTTATACATCTTTATTTTGTTCAGAAAAAATGCTTTTAAAATGTTGTCAATTTGTTTTGTTTTTTACAGTGATTTATTTTATTTTGTTTTTCAAAATAGAGGAAACATTTGCGTAGGGTTAAATTAATTGTTTGTCTCTCTGGGTTTTGTGATTGTAACACTTTAACGAATTATTTGTAACAGATATTTTGTGCAATTCGGTTCATGGACCGACCATATTACGGCACTAGTCATACTGTATTTGATATTTAATATTTCTATGTTGAAGACTTGAGGTTGTTGATAAAATTATCAATAGTCTTGGTTGTTGACACAATCTTTTATAAATTGTTTCCTTTTTGCCATTACCAAAGATAAAATATTTTTTTAGGGTAAAATGGAAATGTGTTTGGTTGATTTGATTTAATCGAAGTTTGTTATCAACCCAGCCCTATAATTTAAATGTATCAATCTATTTGTAGAATAAAAATATGAATGGAGTAGTTTTGATCTTTACAATTATTTATTCCCTCTCCCTCACTCCCTCTCAATCTCTCTCTAGTAAAGCATCCTGCACAAACACAATGTTCTTGATTCAGTTGCCTTCGAAAAAACATTTGGATTTTAGCAGAAAAAATTATTGCTGTTTAAATGAATGAGAGTAAAATAAACTAATTGTAGTTGAGTAAGTGAATTACATTGAGTTTCAATATTATGACAAAATTTAGTTCAAAAGTGAACTGAACAAGATAAATACTTTATTATTGTAACTGGACATCTAAATATAATAAAATGTATATTTTTTACAGTTTTATTCACCATTTTGCAGAACCTGCAAATCAGGGTCACATTTAAGAAGTTTCTATTTAGCCAACTGTGACCTGTATACAATCTTCTTACAGGCAACACTCGTTCGGAGGATCCTTTCAATTTACAGAAACATAGGCTTTATACAGGCTCCTTCTAGAAATAGTGTTTCTTAGACTGTATTTAAAAATCTACTACGCCTAACAACATTTCTATGATTAATTTAATCAATAAACGAAAAGAAAAAAAAATCTTACTACAAAAGCTCAATTATATTATTTCACATAAAATGTTGACTTTTATTTTTAAGGAGAAAGGGTTTTTTACACCGAACAAATTATTAACAATTTTTTTTATATCTAAAAGTTCGTCAAAACAGGATACCCAAGGGCAGGGACTATTTATGAGTTTAAATAAATAAAAATACAAACTTTGTGTATTTAATCTAAACATTTCCAAAACCAACAACAAAACATTTCCTTTCAAAAGCAGAACAAAAAAATTAAACTAAAACTTAAACAGTGCACATCAGTTATAGGCTTATGTGTATATTAATATACTTTCTAATGTATGATTAAATGTTATTTAAAAAATGTATGAAATAAACTAATTTGACTTTATGCAGTACCACAGCAAAATCTAGAACTAATGTAATTTATGAAATTAAGAAAAGGTAGTCTCATAAATAAATAATTTTAATAATGAAATTTTTCTTTCTGTGCTATGACTGCATCTTGACTTGTAATTTGAAACTGAGGAAATAAAATTGTAATTTTAAATACTTGAACCAATGTAATTGTAATAATGGTCCCAATTTACAATTAGTAGTTAAACCAAGGTTATCACAATTATTAATTACAATCACTTTTTTGCTTGACACTGGCCAGCACCATGTCAAAGGAGCTTAATGTTAATGTTAAAAGAATAGCCTAAATGATGCTACCTATTGGCAGTTTTATAAACCACATAATTTCTAGATTTATATAAGAGGTAGCAGATAGAATCAAATTAGTTTATTTCACATATTTTGCAAATAGTATTTAATGGGGTATTTACTTCAAAATTATTTAGTATGTCCTTTTGAAAATATATTATAATAAAAATACTAAAACAAAACACTAACCACTTTAAACTTCAATTTGACACTAGTAACCTGCAGGTGAATTTAACCAAAAAGAAAAAAAAATAGAGATTAGGAATTAGAAATTTATTAGTGTATCACTTCACATCTTCTACTGCTAGTGCAGAATCCAACAATAAAACATTACCCATCATCCCACATTCTTATTAGTCATTAAAAATGGATAAATATAAACCATGAAAGGATTCGATAATTAACTTAAGGAGATAAGAGGAAATATTTTTTCCAGGTTGAAAATACATTTCCAAAGATAAATAGAATGTAATGGGGAATGAAGAGAAACGCATAGATAAAAGGTCTGTTTTAACAAGTTTTACTAGTGGACACATGCATAAGGTGTTTTCTGTTTAGGCAGACATCTTGTCACCGTAGTTATAAAATAAATAAATTTAAATTTCACTTAACCTATACATGAGCCTTTTAGTTGATAGGATAAATCAAAAAAATGAGTCTTATTTTTGAATTTTCAATATTGATTCTAGAACAATTATTGAATAGTTAAAAACAAATTACTAATTTTTGTAAAACACTAAACTTAAATTTTTCTGATAAAGTTTGTGTTCTGAAACTAGTGAGGATCAATTTCAAATCAAATTAGGCTAGTAAGTGAAAGATGTGTGATCCCCACACCACACCACCTTTTTTTATTGAAAGTGTCTCAGAACTCAACAGTGTGGTCAGCCATTTTAACAAATGAATGAAAGTCATCTTAAACAGGATATATATTTAAATAATAAAAATATAATTGGACTAAAAAATGGACTCCTTTTTAAGTGATGTTACTAATTCTGAAATTAGAAAATCTCATGTAATACATAATTAATCTATTTAAAATAAAAGGTTTATTAAATGATAAAACTAATAAAACCATATAATTTATAAAATTAAATGTATAAATCGTAACAATAAATATATAAAATTAATGGAATGCTCATTGAAATGCTTTACTTAAATAATACAACATATTTACAATAATTACAAATTAAATATTCCCCTAATGCTACTCATTTATTTTAAATTCAACAGGCAACTTGGTTCAATCATGAAAAACATATGAAAAATTTAAAACCATATGATAAATGTCTGAATGATTGAAATGTTGATGCTGAAAAAGAGATACCTGCCAAAAATGAAGTTTTACAAGAGTAACGGAAACTTTTAGGTGCATTAAAAAATGATCAAAACAATCTCTTTTTTTTTTTTTTTAATCATCTTATTATTCTTTTTTTGGCGGGGGTTTTTTGGTGTTGTTGTCGTCGCTTCTTGTTGTTTATTAGTTCTTTATTATTATTATATTTACTCTTTTAGTAAAGTAGTATTTTATTTTCCACATTATACACCATAGAATAAAACATTGTATAAGTGGAAAATTCCTTTAAAAATCTTGACATTTACATTCTTTTCAACAGCAACACCTCAGTTTGTTTAAATAAATTAAGTCTATCAAAAGCCACTTAAAAGTATTGTAGTTTATTTCAGAAGACGTACAATAAAAAATAAAAAAATCTACACAATAAATCATGCCATAATGAAAAAAAAAAGAAAAGAAAGAGATATTAAATTGAGATAAGGCACAGAAAAGATAGTCCTATATCACCTGGAAGACCTTCAATATCTATATTAATTATCTTTATAAATACACAGTCGAAAAATACTACGCAATCATATAGCCTTACTATCAAATAAAATTTAGAATAGTATCATTAATAAATGACTTATTATCAACAGTTTTCTTTTGGAAATCAATAACTATCACAATATATTTCACAGACAAAAGTAAGTGATGTCAAAGCAATAAAAATAAAACATTTACAGTTTATTACAGCAATAATAAATAACCACCTGCAATAAACAAAAGAAATGGTTCATTGTTTAGAAGACTGATAACAACAATAAAAAACTCTTTCAAGCTTCGCTTACAATAATTCTTTCAAACATTTTTATACAATATCTGTTACTACAAAGGCATTATGATTATAAGTGAAAAAGTTCAGAGAAATAAAAGTCATAGTCTATTTTTAACAGGAAGCAATCATATATACATTAATATAAAGTAAAAATATTTTATAAATTTAAATAAGACAACATTGGAAGCTTTAGGACAAATGTTCATGATATTTTCTTCGATATAAATTCTTGTATTGAATGGATTTACGGAACTTGTATAAAAGTTTTTATACAATGAAAACATAAATCATTATCATTATAGTTAATTCCAAACATATCATACTAATTTGGTAAGCAATAATTGTTTTAATACTACCACTACTAAGTCATTTTTAGTATATGTAAAAATCATCAGGTCAATTTTCTTTCTTTTTTTTTTTTTAATCTATCGTAACTTTAATCTATAAACAAAATTAAACATCATAAGTATGTGTTAATATATTTTTTAAAAACATATTATAAACATGAGAATACAAATTTCAAAAATGACCTATCATACAGTTTCATCCAAACAATGACAAGACAGTAGAACATGAAACAATAATATATCACAGAAAAACATGCCAATATTAAATGTATCTAATACACTTTTAAAATTTTGTATCACAAAAAACCTATAATTGACAAAATGGAAAAGATATTAGATTCTTAAAAACTATAGTTGAATCAATAACAAAAACTAAAATTTATGTTCCATTTTTGTGAAATTGTGTTACAGAAAAACAAGTCATTCATTTTTTCATTTCGCAACATAAACATAGTGCTCCTCTATATTTGCATAAAAGATTCCATTTAAATTGGAAGATCGAAGAAGAAGAAGAAGTGTAACAAGAGTAAGTAGAAAACCAAATGTGTGATTAAATGAATGTCATTAAATTTCCTAATATTTTCCTAGAGATGGGTAACGGATTGCCGTTCTTCAAATCAAGTCTGCAGTAAATTTAACAATATTTCTCAGTTTAGTTTTCTAAAATGATTCTTTGCATTGACTTTAATGAATATAGGAGTCATTAACTAAGGTAATTTTCTAAAGATCAAGGGTTTTAAACAAATCCTTATATTTTCCCCTTTTAATCAATAGTTCTATAATAGCCTTCATTTAATAGTAATTGAAAATAAATAATTTTAAACTAGATTAATAGATCTGATAGTTATCACTAAGAATAGAACTAAATTTATTTATCAGTGAAACACAGAACCTGGATCTTTATTTAAATAAATATTTTGTGATTTTTAACCCTTTAGGGACTATCAACTGAATTATCAGTTCGAGCTTAACGATCCCTGTGGCCTACAAACTGATATATCAGTTTGACCAATGCTTGAAGCCTATTCACTGATTTATCAGCTCTGTCCTGGTGATATCTAATGGATCTCAAGGCATATCCTAGTCACTTAAGTTCATTCAAATTCACTTTATTATTTTATTTATACTGAAAGATCGAATAGTAAAGAATTCTAATGGACAAAACCAGCTTATAAAACATAAATCTGCAAATGATTATTACAATTATTTTTATCATATTTAACAAAGAAATGCATTTCTGAGGGTCCTAAACCTATTACTAAGTATACAATTAATTTAATAAAGTAAAAGATCTGGTTTCTTTTTTTGTTTTCAGCTTATAACTTTGTGCATCTTAGTGAAAATGTAATTTAAAAAATTGAAGAATATTCAATTTTCTGCTGAATAAGTATCAACAAATATCAAAAACAAATGTGAATATCATCAAAAAGTATTTAGCCAAAGGTTTCAGGCAGCTGCATTTCATCTCTAAACAGTTAAGGATTAATAAATATTTCATTTATAAGAGAAAATAAACAAATTTGTCCTCATTTAATTTAAATATAATTAAATATTGTTTTTTATTCTCTATAAAAAAAAACTAATGAAGTAGGGAAAAAAAAAATTGAAAATACTAATTTAACTTCGATAAAAGTATGTTGTTCACAAAAGTAATTTGGAGATAATATAATCAGTTTGCTTACATCTTAAATCATATTAAGGTAAAATTAAAGAATAAATCAACGAGAAATTTGAATAAATGAGACATGAAACTTTTACTCCAATATACCATAACACCAATCCTGCAGACACACAGGGTACAATACTTCAGGCTAACTTTTGATAGAATGACATGGGACCCGTATACTAGGAAAAGACACCAGTCACTAAATCTGAAACTAAATCTAATCCACTCACTACTCAGACAAAACTTCATATCAAAAAAGGACAAAAATTAAGAACATAGAGATTGAGAACATATCCCTAAAACCAGCTTAGATGTATTTACTACGAATAGCTGACCAGGCTCACATAAACTGACAGCACAATCTTTTCAATCCAAAACACTAAGACATACCAGCAAAGCACAAGACTTTACATACAGACTTTAAATTGCAAAGGTCACTGAACACATACGAACTTACAACAAACATTTTCATGAACAACTACTAAGACACCAAGTGGAGAAGTGGCCATTAATCTCACACCTGAAAACACAAGGATGAGATTAAAAAAGAACATGGATGAGAGCTTACTAAGATGAAAAAGTAAGAAAAGCCAAAGAAGAGCTACTGCTGGATGCCGTTCTTCCTCATACCTTACATGTCATTTATTGTTCAATATTACGGTCAGCAATACACACAAATTCCTGATCTTGCATTTGAAAGATGCAGATAGAGATGAGAAGAGAAAAAAGAATATGGTATCATGAACTGTACATTGTAGGTTTAGTAAAGTATATCTTTTATGGGGTTTTGTAAATTAAAAAGTTAGTAGATATATTTTGTTTTAAATAAATATAACACTTTTTTTTGTTAAATATTTGCGATAACTAAATAAAGTCCAGGCCTAAGTGAAAAATAATAAAAGAACAGCTTGCCCAAAACTTAAGCACTTCTTTAACTCGATTTGTGTTGATACATTGTTATAATAACTAAATAAATAAACTAGTTTAAAATTTCGGAAATTTCTTCTTTTTAAATTTTATGATAAAAACAATGCAATCTAATTTTTTTGGACCCAACACACCAGGAAATTTTGAATTATAATAAACTTCTTGAATAATCATGAGAGAACTCTAATTTCATTAAAATGGACCAATTCTATTTAAAATATTAATATTAAAGTTATAAAGGATATTTTAAAGTCAGGATAAATTAGTTCAAGTTATAATTAAATGTATAATGATTCAAAAAAGAAATTTTAATTTTAGTTTACTAATAAAACCTGTATGAAAACAAATAATGTCCACTTTTTTCTGGAAACTATTTTGAGTCCAATACTGGCTCAAAAATGTTATTAAGAAAAAAATTATTTTATAGGCTGAATATCGACTAAAATTTGCACTTTTAAAATTGGTCAAAGCTGAATAATAAAATTAATAATAGTTTCATAAATCAAATAATTAATATACATCTGTATATTATTAATACATTATATCACACAATACACTTTAATCACAATCAGATATTTTCCCAATCAAGAATATTTTCTAACCTATTACATTTCAGATATTACATGTATGCAGATACTAACCGTAATTCAAAAAACACTAAAAAAAAAAATATTATTTAAGAAATCCATACCAACCAAAAATTAAACAAATAAAAACCTAAATATTTAAAAAATATTTTAAGATTTAGGAATTTTGCTTCCTAATGACTTGTTTTAATTAATTAATATTAAGAATATTCTCAAGTTTAAAAATAATTATTATTAAAATGAAATTAAAGAGATGTAATTTAAAATGAAATAAATAAAAAAAGTAATGAATGTCAACCAAACCCTAAATTCCACATAAAGAAAAAATATTTGAATTTTGAAGCCACTAGCTAATTTTAAAACAAAAATAATCTTATATTAAAGATTTTTTAAAAAATCTGATAATAGATTGTTTCTTGATTTCATATTATAAGAAATTTAAATAAGTGAAACATGTGTACGTTAGTGCATACATAAGAAAAAATTGACATTTCACCAAATTCTAACAAATTAAAATTTAGAAATTGATAAGAAAGACAGTGCATAGCAAATAGCAAAACACACTATACCACAGCACTTGTTCTAGGGGGAAGCAACAAAATAAGAACAATTAAAGTATTTAAAAAACTAAAAAAATAGAAAAATTTATTTTTAGCTATTTCATTATAGTGTAATGTCATTAAAACTTTTTGTCCTAATAGGGCATGAAATTTATTTTATTAACTCTAGAATAAAAAAAAATTTACAGACACTATATATATATAAATAGTATATGTAAAAATCATCAGGTCAATTTTCTTTCTTTTTTTTTTTTTTAATCTATCGTAACTTTAATCTATAAACAAAATTAAACATCATAAGTATGTGTTAATATATTTTTTAAAAACATATTATAAATATGAGAATACAAATTTCAAAAATGACCTATCATACAGTTTCAACCAAACAATGACAAGACAGTAGAACATGAAACAATAATATATCACAGAAAAA
>NW_027116688.1:289717-316805 GCF_000696795.3 Halyomorpha halys | reverse complement strand
TAATAATTGAAAGAATTAACATTAACAATAACTATGATTAAACTGATGAGTTCAAATATAATCTATTAATGTTAAGGTTAATTGATATGTCGCAGTGGAATGTCCAAAATTGTAGCAGTTAAGAATTGCTCTCATAGTAACAGGCACATGTTGTCGACTTTTGATTTCTTTCTTACTCCTTCTGCCCCCTTAAGTAGGCTGTATCTCTCTGAATATCCACTGTTGGTACGTATTTACCGTATCGCAAGGCGCCAGGGAAAGGTGTTGGCTTTGAGGATGGACGGCCATACATTTCCTTTTCTGTTTATGATAAAGGACATGTGTCTCCTGAAAGGATAGAAAAATGGAAACATGAAATGCAATTATATTCAAAGAAATATAAAGCTAATGATAGTTAATCTAAATTGTTTTGGAGTTCACTATCACGACTAAGACAAACTGATAATAAATATTTTTATAATTCTAGTCACAAAAGAGTTATGTATAATTTCATTGCTGACTCTTTTTTCAGAATACATAAAATACAAATTTAAAATGTACTTGTCTGTATATGTTAAGTTATAATTTTTAGAGAAACATTTATAGAAACAATTATTTATCATTGACTCACAATATAGATAATCAATTGTCAAAATAAATTACATTCACAATAATAAACAATGTTACTAATAAAATTAAAAAAACAAAAGATGTTACCTCATCGTACTGCCAAGGCCCGCTCACTGATCCTAATGGACAAAAGACGAGCTTGATCCCTGATGAGTCGGAATCGATACACCTCTCTCCGATTCCTAGTTGTCCTTTTGCATTGAGGCGAACCAACTATAAAAAATACATATTATTATAATAAATAATGTTCCCTAGAGAGAAAAACTGGAAATGATTACAAATACAACAGTTTAGTGTATTGTTATTAATGATATTACCAACCATATAAAATTAAAATTGTTTGCACATTTTACTAATGAAAAAAACTTATAAATTCTACTAAGTAGTCTACGTTTACAATTGAAAGAAACAAAGTAAAAGACCGACAAACAAACAAAGAAAAATAAATAGTTTGTGTTAACAATGTATTGCTCCTTAAGCTGTAAAAAAAAAATACACACTAATTTTAGTTTGATTAATTTTTTTTTTATTTAGGTTAATTTATTTTATTTGTATAAGAAATAACATTTCTTAAAAAACATAACACATGTTTTTCTCTAAGTTCGAATAATTCCTGGAAACAAATGGCAACAAAGCTAAATATTTAAAAATGAAGAAGTCTCAAAATATAAATGTTTACTGTATTAATTTTTGACAAAATTAAGAAAGATTTTTTTTTTTCTATTTTGTTATTTTCTATGTAATAAAAATTTTGTATTCAGATGTGATTTTACGTTTTTTTAAAAATAAACCAAGTAATAGTAAAATTTGGATACATTGAATGTTAATATAATAAAAAAATTTATTTTAAAAACGATTCTATCGATTAATTTTTAATCAATTAGATCAACTTATATTATACAAAGTCGATGTAATAGAAATTAAAAGAGACAAGATAGTCACACAAGCATCCAAGCAAACAGACATGTACATATTAATATAAATAAATTAATTAATTAAAACAGTATTAGAGAGGTTAATTATTCTTATCACAAATTAACAACTTTGGATTATATTCTCTCAGTATAAATATAAGATTTTTTATACAAAAGGATAATGGGAAATCTCTGGAACAGGAGAAAAATAGAGTGGTGTAAATGAAAAATAAATTAAATCTGCTTCGTTAAAGTGAGTAGTTTAAAAAGTTATAAAATAAATTATGAAAAGACCAAATCTTTGTCAAGTGAAAATTAGCAAAAGGAAAATTTACCTGATTATTTCCATGGCCATGGCAATAGGAAAGACTCATTAAAGTGGGCGCTGCTTGTCCCATTGTATCCATGCAAGTTTGTGTCGCATGGTTCTTCATCTTAAATTTAATAAAAACAAAATCAAATACAAAAAAAAAAAAAAGAGAATGAAAAACAAAACATTAAAAAGAAATTTGTATATATGCCAAAAAAAGTTACCAAAAACATTTTATATTAAAGAGCAACACAATGATCTTAAAATTGAATGAAAGAATAATTAAAATTTATTTAGCCAAAAGATAGAAACAATAAAATGAAAATATTCAATTTTACCTAAATACAATAACTGATAGCAATCTTTCAATTGTGTTCATTTAATGTGAAAATATATGATTAAGATACAGATCTAGCAATAGCAAAGCATTCCCGGCTCAGCTAGTTTATAAATAAAACCATTCCATCAGAAATCCTTATGCGTTTTAAATGAAACAGACGTGCATCATCCTCAATAGAGGTATATTCACTTCCAGTAAAGACACAAGTTGGAATTTTCAATACATAGACACATTTCTATGACCTTAACTTTTGTTCTAAGAATTACCAAAATGTGCCTAAACATCAGCTTAAGACAAAACTCTGTAAACTTTTAAATAAAAGAACAAGACTGTTTTACAAGGTATTAGAAATTACCTCTCCCCAATGAATATTCTTAGGTAGCTCAGGAAATTTATCGAGGACATCATATGCTATATTTTCCATGTACCAGCTGAAGTCTTTGCAATGGAGTTTTGCTTTTAATGCTTTTTGTTCAGTCAAATCTCCTTCATCCAAATATCTTGCAAGTGGTTCCCTTGTATAAAAATATTCTTTATACTTATCATCAAACCAAGTTTCAATAACTCTTTTATAATTCTGTAGGGGGAAAAAAAAGTAAATATATATATATAAGCGGGCATTGATATAATAAAATATAACATTTAATTAACAGAAAATGTATCCTACATCAAAGCATAAATTAAGAATAGTAATAACAATAATGGATGTTATAAATATTAAATAAGAATTACTATAAAGAGCTTACAATAGTAATTAGTGATCCTTTTTTATTCCTTGCAAGTTTCCCAAAATTGTAAGGCATAAAACCACGATAAACGTGGCCAACTCTGGAACAAGGAACCCATAAGATGCTTCCTCCACATTGCCAAATCTAAAACAAAATTATCAGAATTACTGCATGAATTTTGTACACACCAGTGAACACCTTAGGGTTACCTTTCCTAACAAGACCTGTCATAAGGTATAAAATGCAACCTACCCAATAAAATTGAGTCAAGAAGTCGCAAAATCGTCTCGGAGGAATCATGAGTAAGGGCTACTCCAGAGGGCTTGGATCAACAGCCCACTTCATCGGCAAGCAGTGCCCGATGTCGCATGGGACTAACTCTGACTCGAAATTAGAAGCAATTAAGCCTCCTGCACAAAGTAGAGGTCCTAATCGCCAGACTTGAACAGTGATGCTTGAGGTAAGGTTAAGAAATGAATAGAGCAGCCATAAGTGCTTACTAACACGCTACAAACATAGAAATGTAAAGAAGAGGCTACTGTAGCAAGATTGATGGATAATGGAATAAATATTTCCTTCAATTTCCGTAACCGCACAAAGACTAGCAGTTTAGATCAAGCAAATCTTAGAACAAAGGTTTCTCGCAAATGTCAAATTAACTGATATAAAGCAGGAGCTAGGAAGTGATCATGTTCCTAATCAAGAAGTAGTAACTGAGTATGGGGTGATGAGGGTCTCTCTTAACTTACAAGAAAATGAAGCTAATGGGGAAAAAATTGATATGAAAGTTATAATGGATAGTATAAGAACGTCATTAATTTCTGAAAGCATGAAATTTGAAGAAATTTCACTAGAAAATAGACCTATGATTCCAAAAGTGCCATATGGGAAGAAAGCATGAGATTCCGTCCATTCAGTCGACATTGCTTAGCTACTGATTCAGACATAAATGATATCCATCACTAGGTATGTTAGAGCAAGTTCAGTGGCTAGTGAACTAGGTTTTATTGAGGACTGTTCATCAACAGCAACTAAAGAGAAGAAACAGGGAGTCAGTTCAAAATTAGCACCATGGAAATATCCATTTCAGTTCATGTGTTTCTTTTGGTATACTTTTAATTTTAATTCTACTTTGTACCTTTCTGTTGCAGATGGGATCTTTTCTTTTGATGCCTGTCATATTTTTTGAAAATTTCAGTTATGTCCTCACTAATTTTTCATAATTTTTTTCTATTGCCGACCATATCTGAGAACCATATAAAATTACTGGGTATACAAATGTTTCCAATATCTTTGCCTTTAATCCTGGAGGTAATTGACTTTTAAAAATGTACTTCCTGCCCAATATTTTTTCCATTCCCTTTTAATCCTTCTATTAATTTCATATTTTCTATCTTTAAATTTGAAAGGCTGTCTTAAATAAATAAACTAAACTGATTTCCAGGTTATTATCTTTGACCTCTTCTTTCTGTGAATTTGCCATTGTCTTTATTTTTTCAATATTAATGTTCAACTCCACAGATCACACTGCTCAAGGAGTAGTGTCTTTAAACTATGGTTAAATAAAAATAAATAAATATATAATTGAAATTAGTATAACAGATATAATTATTTTAAACTTAATAAAATAAATTATCACTAGAAAAATAAATCATCATTTATTTCTTCAGGCATGTAGAAGGTTTTGGAACCTAAAACCAAATAAAGCTTTTGAAGCTGTTTTCGAAAAGTTACAAACTTTTTTATATGTTACTTTTCATTAATATGTACATATATAAATACATAGGTAGATAAAGAAATAGACATATTTATAAAACTGATTAATTACCTTAAATGATAATTCAAAATTCTCTCCACCCCAAACTAAAAGGCCAGGATCATAAGCACCAATTTCCAAAAAGTACTCCCTATTAATGGCAAAAAGTCCTCCTGCATGAGTCGGTGACCTAAAATTAAATGTTCCTTTTTTTATTAAGAGTCATATTACAAAATCTTTTACACAAATTAAATTTAAAACAATTTTATAATATCATATCATATGTCTATGTCAATTTATCCTCACTGAAATTTCAAACTATCAACAAAATCCATTCATCGAATTAGAATTAATTTGAAGTAAAAAAGTAGGGAGCAATTCAAGATTAATATTCTAGAAACAAAAAATTTAAAAAAGGAATAATCAAATTATTCACTAACCTGTAAGGCTCCGAATGATGCTCACGGGTGTCGGCTTCTCTCTTAGGAAGATCATTTTCTTTGTATAGCATACCCCATTCAAAAATACCACGGAAATGATGACCTTCTTGATACACAGGACGGACTTCAAATGTCTGGTGGTCGATTCCGTCTATCACAGGAACTGTCATAGTAGATCTGAAATATAAAAAATAAAGTAAGAATAGAAAGTGATAATATGGATCATGAGAATTTAATAAAAATAATTGTGACAGAATAAGAAGCAATCACAGAACAATCCATCATGGTGATGTAATTACAAGTAATGTAAGATTGTAAGGATTGGATACATGAGGAATTCAAAGGTTTATTGGAGCCCCAAAGCTCAACTCCATGTGTCCAGATAGGCCTTATAGTCTTGTAGATCAGTCTTTTGCAAGGGACTGGAAGCATAGACTGGTTGTCTAGTAAATGCTGTAATGGCCGGAATCGATGCACAGCTTCCTATCACTTCAGTCTTGTAAGAGGATTCCAAGTTAGTTGTTTGTCCAGATTTAGTTCTAGGTAATGGATCGATAAGAATAAGTAGAATATTATTAAAGGATACTGTAGGGTAGTCTATTGATTTACAATGAAGGGTAAAGGTGACTGGATGGAAATTATTGGGATTTATTTTAATACTCTAATTTTGACACCATTCTTCAAGGATTGTGATATGGGATTGGAGAGTTTGGGATGCAATTAACGGGTTAATATTAACTGAGAGCACAAACGTGTCATCGACATGTGTGATGAGAATAGTGTTAGGATTGGTTGGGATATCAGCTATGGCGCCTACTGCCTAATGTAACCTTCCTCTGATGATCTTCAAATATATCTCATGTAATCTTATACAAATGTGAATTGTATGTAAAAATCATAAGCATAAACGAAACAACAAAACTTGTTTTTCTTCGCCTATTAACTAGCAAATAAAGAATTAAAATTAAATAAATAATTATTCTCCAAATAGTCAAAAATATCAAGTTAAATAATGATTTTATAAACAAATTAGGATATAAAAATAATCATTAAAAAATATAGTAGCTATAAGTTATAAAAAAATTACCTATCTTTTTTTATTGGGGCAAGGAGAGGAGGAAGCCAATTTAGATTTACTTCACAATGAGCATCCAGGAAGACTATAACCTCACCTCGAGCCTCTCTAGCACCACGTGAGCGTGTTCTGATTAATCCTTCTCTCTCTTTGTTTCGTAATAACCTAACTTTACCATCGAATCGTTCAATATAAGTTTCCAGTTTATCTTTCAAATTATCTACAAACGTGTTCATGTCAAAAAATGAAATAATTACAATTCTCATATAATACATATATAATAAATAACAAAACATGAAAATACCAGCAAAAAAATAAAATGCCACATACCCTTATCACTGAAATCATCGACCAATAGAACTTCTTCAAGAAATTGTTTGGGAGTATTATTAATGACGCTGTGGACGGTTCTCATTAAAACTGAAAATCCTTCATTGTGGAAAACCAAGATTACACTTGTCTTAGGTAAATGTTCAGGGTAGTTCCAATGTTTGCATCTGTAAAAAATGATTATTTTTAATAATTTTGGAAAGCCTTAATGTTTAATAGATTTAATAGAAAGATTTCAAATTTTAGCAGTATAGTAAAAAAACATTTTGTAATATTAAAATAACAAAACTAATATTGTTGAAAATACAATATTATGATTGATATAATGATTTTGAATCAAAGGTTTAATTTGGATATATCTTGAAATGCGATACAGATATGTTGGTTCATAAAACTACCAAGAGCTTATAAATGCATCAAATTTAATATTTACTTAGAGCTTTACTATAGATAACATATGTAGTTAGGAAGTTTTGGAATTAAGGTCGTGACAAAATAATAGGATAAACCAAAAAAAAAAATAATAGTATACTCTGAGATAAATATTCACATTTTTCTCTATTACTTATCACCTAATCATATGCATTATAAACCGAAAGAAACACCAACTCTGGCAATCTGAGATCTGGAATGCTTCTGTTTAGTGAAATTTCATTAGAGCACTTCATATTCATCCCATATTCGGTAAGAGAAGCTTTTTCGTCATTTTGTTGATCACTTCTGAGATAATGAGGTTTACCACCTTCTCCAGGACCTACTTTTGGAGGAGTTTCAGGCGGTTCAAAATTTCCTAATCCATCAACAAACACTGGATCCTAAGAAAGAATAAAAAATAATGGTTACAACAAGAAATATTTACTAGGGACATTTTACAAAAATTAGGTTGTCAAGATCAGCAAATATAGGTATCAAATCATCAACTTAACTTTAAAATCATCTATTTATTATAATATTATTTATTTCTAATCAATGAACATTTCAATACACATTATGCTATCAAATATCAAGCTCACAGGAAGTGCTGAGAAAACAATAGACTAACTAAGATTGATAAAATCAATTAGTTTATTACTTACTGTGTTTTCATGGATCAGAATCTGTGGGCTGGCATTAGCATTTTCAAGATTTTCATTTGATTTAACATATAACAGACATAATAGAGGAATTAAAAGTAACACTGCAACAAACAACTTGAACAAACTTTTCTTTTTTAACAGAATGACTCGCATATTACAAATTAAAAGAAGATAATTATTTAAAAAAAATAAATTATGATGACATTATCAAAGAATGACAGAGTATTGGTGAGTATCTTCAGATCATAACAAGTCAAGCACGATAACAATGCGAGGAACCTTCATATGAAACGTGTCCTTCCCCTTCCTAAGCAGACCGGTTCAAGTGCTCACTTCACTAAGCAGATCTCAAAGCTTTTACAAAACCTCTCAAAGCAACTCACTTTACTACAACCAAAAAACACACTCAAAAATCTCAAACACAATCGTTATTATCATCTTTGAAATTCACATTTTTCAGCTGTAGACATTTCTAGGCGAGCTTGCGCATTGATCACAGGAACAATTTTCACTCGTATATTGATTGAAAAACAGCTGTTACAGGCAATCCGACTTGAGGGAATTCTATTGGTGTTTCTGTTGTCATTTATTGCCTATGCAGTTTTCGTGAATGTAAATTTAAGCATTTTTTATATTTACTGCTGATTCTTAACTGCAAATACGTTGTCCAAAGTGTTTCCAAGCCCAGGGACAGCCCAAAGTGTCTGGAGTTCCGAACCAGGCACAGGGCAGACGAGCAATATGGTATCTGGTGCAGTGGTATCTCATCAGAAAGATATAAATTCCTTGCCCTTCTCTGAAAGTACAGAGTTTAATTTTGGGCACACTTACAAATCAATTTTCGATTTAGTAAGAAATGGGTAAGTAAATTTATGTGTGGTCATTGAAGGTGAATCCATTATAAATCTTGAAGTAACTTCTGCTTTGCAGAGCCGTGTCGGAAATTGAAGCTCTTGTAGAAAAATTGGGAGCGGAATCGTTGAGCTCAAGAGACGAATGGGGATATACACCTGCACATTGGGCTGCCTTAGACGGTAATGTCGAAGTGAGTTAGCAATTCATTATTTACTAAATTCTGATGTAATAGAGAAGTATTAAAATATATTCGAATTATTTGAATTTCTTAATATATTTTTTACTATATACAGATGATAAAACGTTTGTTAATTAGGAGATGGTCAAGGTCAAGATCAAGAAAAACAATTAAGAAACCCACACACTGGTCTTAGGATTGTAGGTCTTAATCAGGGCTGTTATGATTGGTAGAGGTGTACAGGATGAATAAATGATTTAATCATTTGTTATTGATCGAGATTTTAAAGATATATTATTCATCCTGAAGACCGATCACAACTGTCCTGTTTGAGAACTGCTTTGTGGGTCGAAACTTTGGATACTAATTAATAATTTAAATTGTTTCTTAACTATTTTCTTGACCACAACCAGGACCATTCTAACTTTTAACTTATTTAAGCTATTATGTAATTTTTATAATTAAAATACAAAGTTTCCCTACTTTTGGCAGTGAGGAAGCAAAAGTATGTGTCAACTTCATGCCCGTGGAGGTTGTTACTTTACACAAACTTTCTAACTTACTGTAAAACGTTCAACAAAGGAGATGGAGCGAGAAATTATTGTCTAAAACATTTATTAAAGGAAACGAAGCGAAAAATTACAGTATAAATTTATTAACTTCATTCAATAGGTTATTTTGTATTTTAATGGGTTAATAAACGCTAGTTATTACTATCCGCTTTGTTATTTTATTTAATCATGTTTTTGCAGCCATTGTTTGCTGAAATCTCTTTCCATATTTTTTGAAGCTATATGAGTGTTTCTTTAATAGGTAATACGGTTACTGTAGAGCATCTAAACGTGAATTTATAAATTATATCTGCAGACACTTTTTTTATTAAAACCTTGATAATCTAAACAAAATTATAAAAATTGAAGGTCATAAATAAATAAGACATTTGGTCGTTAAACATAGTATCTGATATATATATATATATATATATATATATATATATATATATATATATATTTTGAATTGAAGTTATTGGATTTTGTATTGCTGATTTTATAGATTTTTGACACAACTTTTACGATGTTATTTGTTAAGGAACAGTGTTGTCGTTCATTTATGGTAAGTGACTCCAGGCTCAAGGTAAAATATTGTAATTAACCAAGATTTTTGCATAGTGAAAGTTTTCATTTCATTTCAGTGACTATGTTTTAAGAACGAAGCTTTAAATAGAAAATTAAGGCTCACGACACTAAGTTATTGAACATATCTGGAATTGTGAAAACAAAGTAATCTGTGTAAAAACTTTTAAAAGAAGGAAATTCATATTATTACCTCACTTTTCGTGTCGAAAAACCGCAGTCATGTGAAGTCAGGCAAGAAAAAAGTAGTCCTGTCTGCAGATACATGTATGGTGGGAAAGAAATGTTTACTCTAGAGCACTGGTCCCTAAACATTGGCCATAAAATATAATTCACGCTACTACGGTTGTTATTCATTTATTATTGTATATACATTTTTTAAAATTTAATAATAAACTATAGAAGTAAATAAAATAGAAATTTAATAAAAACACGCACAGAATCGTAATAAAAACCCAATGTTTTCTATGTTTATTTAATCTTATTACATACTTTAGTGTTTAATAAGTTAAAAAAATTAGTGATACCCGGCGTCCGCTTTGAGAACAACTCCTCTAAAAAAAAAAGTCTGTACTTGAAAACAGTGATGCTCCTGCCATATAAACTTTGATCACGTGGTTCACAACAGGAACTATCTAAATACTATATTTTTATAGGTTCAAACTTCACTCCTAATTTATATTTAATTAGATGACAAGTTATTAATAATTTTCTTTAAAGTCAGATTTTAAGATGTACGACATGTCACAATCTCACAAGAGGAGATCATAACACAATTTTTTGTTTTCATACCTCCCTGACGAAATAAGTAATTGAATACATAGAGGTAGGTATATATAATAATAACACACAAAAAAAAAAAAAAAATCCTCCTATATTACTTTCGAAATATTAGCTTAAAACTGTAAGAGATGACTTTAAGATAGTTTAATCGAGCAATATTTAAAAAGCGCTTGAAATTGAAAAACGGCATGATTAAATTTTATAGCTATTTTACTAGCGATTCATGTACACATGAAGGTGTAATAAAAATAATATAATAATGCTATGATGATTGTTCTCCAATTGTCATCAATGTAAACTATACGAGATGAACTAAGCCATTGTTTAAAAATCATGTCGGTAACTATAAAGGAAACCACTGACGTGATTCGGCTACCAACCTGTCATGCAAATTTCTGTGCACGCATTACAATCCGTGCTTGGGAAAAATATATTTGGTAATTTAATGTAGTCGTAACCTGGTAACTTAGTATGATTTGTTGCTGGTTTATCATCACGAAAGGTGCCTGCTTTTAAAGCATCACTCAAGACAGTGCCGGTCTAAAGCAGGTGCTTTGATAATAATAAAATATTTGTTTCTATTTATTTACTAAACTTGAAAAAATACAAGTAAATTTAAAGTATATTATGATAGAATATAGACATCTTAAGAAAGTACCCATTGTTAACATCCCAACAACCTTTCTGTATTGGAGGTCACGAATACTTCTTTTTTTGACATCTAGGAGGATTATCTAGGATAAATGTTAGAAACTTGTGAGTTTGGGTATCTATGGAGTTTGTCATGGAATGTTTGATACCTGGTTCGGGGAAAACCGGCAACAAATCGTTGATTTTGTTGGTGACAAAAAAATGGATCATTGAGAATTTCGGTTGGTAAGTATTTGGTACGAGATAAATTGGATGTTTTAGTAGAGCCTTAGATGTTAACTCTGTAAATCGATATAGGTCAAATGAACCTTTGGTTATTAATTGAAAGCTTGGACCGTTTGTATAGTAAGTACAGATCATTTCAGTATTACATGAGGTTTCTAAGTTAGTCGTTTGTCCAGATGTTGTCTTAGGTAGCTGATCTATTTTGCAGGGATAAGTGGAATATTATTAAAGAATATTGTAGAAAGTCATATTTTTACAAGAAATCGTAAAGCTGATTAGATTTAATGTGGTTAATTAATGATACACTTGTTTTATAGTCCACACCTATTGGTTGTGACCAATCGTTAGTTTTATAGTATTCCATTGGTAGTGATGTGTGCAACTGGAATAGGTGTTAAATATAGTGTTAGGATGGCTTGGGATGTCCCGAGGACTGAATCAAGGAGACTACCCTGAGGTACACCAGCAGACTGAGAAAAGAGGAATGAATAGGCTTTTGTGGTTTAGTTTGAATAATCTGTAAGTAAAATAGAAACGTATATCAAGGCAATTCGAGGATAGCCATGATGTGATTTTATGAAAATTTCAACCTCAGCTCATTTCAGGTCTCTGCGTTAGCTATTTCTATTGCATGTTCTTCCGTAGGGAAGACCGTTGTTTACGATCCGATAACGATGCAAAATTTGAATGTTGGTCCAAATACTCCTAATCTTGCTTTTCTTTTTTTTAATTTTTTTCTTATCAGTATACGAAACCAGTAACCCATCTTTTTTTTTTCTTTTTTTTAATTTTTTTCTTATCAGTATACGAAACCAGTAACCCATCATTAAATTTGGATTCTCTTTCTTTTCATATTTTCTTGCCTTGGATGATTATTTTGAAGTCCTTAATATTGAATCCCCGGTCAATACCTCTAAGTCCATTTGCTAGAACCTCTTTTTGTATCCAAATGAACAGTGGACTTATATTAATATGGGATTTTGTGATCCAATGGTTTCTGCCATAACCTAGACAACCCATCCTCACGTCTTTCTCCAGCCTCATTTATATGATACTTTCCATTGTTTCAGCCAGGGTTTCTTCAATGTTATTCATTACTGTTACTTATTACTGTTTTCAGATATAATCAGATTTCGATAGTGGTTTTAGTATGAGAAGAGGGCGTGAGAATTGATTTGTTGCAGGTGATGCGCTATCTGGTGGAGAGGTGCGCACCTGTGGACCTGCCCTGCTTGGGAACACAAGGGCCCCGACCGATTCACTGGGCTTGTCGAAAAGGTCACACGACTATCGTCCAAGTCCTCCTCCAGGTACTATACCTTAGTGTACTCTACCGTAGCTAACTGTGCACAAATAATGACACCGAATGCTCTTGATCTAGGCAGGAGTTGCCGTGAACGCAGCTGACTTCAAAGGCCTGACGCCCTTGATGACAGCAGCCATGTTCGGAAGGGCCGCCACCGCCGCCTATCTGCTGGGAATGGGCGCCCTCAACCACCTCACCGATATCAACGGAGACAGCGCCTTGCACTGGGCCGCCTACAAGGGTCAGTAGCATTTCATTCATCTCAAGCTCAAGCTTCATTCAACACAATTAGAGAAGGCAAGTAAATTGAGATTTGAATCAAAGAATCGACTCCTCAGAAAGAATCGAACTCTCGAATGATTCACAAGGAAAAATCACGATTCATATGCAGAAGGTTGATTTACAAAAAGGGCTAGGGGATAATTTATTTTATTAAATACTACTACTGAACACTGTGTTGTTTTATTTTTATTTATAATATTAAGAAAAAGAATATATATTTTGATTATTGTATTGCAATATAAAGCACATAAAACGAGATCAGCAATTAAATTAAATCTATGGCATTTAAGAAAATTAATAAGCATTCTGTGAACATAGGTCAAACAAGCGAAGGAGTGTTTTTATTTACCATATAAGATACAGGTTAACATGCGAAAAATCTCAATAAGATTTATAATTTTTTAAAAAACTTGAATTTAAAAATTAATGTGTATAATAATTTGTCTTTTTTTTTTGTTTTAAAACAAACGTTTTTGCCTAAAAGAACAAGATTTGGGAATTTCATTGTTTTGTTTTTTTCAATAAAAGAAATCTTTTTTTTATAATAATAATAAAGAATGTGAATGTGTAAATGTGAATAAAATAAACAGAATTAATCAAAGAATCTTTTAGAAGAATCAATTCACCACAAGGGATGAATCATTTGTAATCAGTTTAGATCAAGTTAGGCCTGGTAATCTTGGCGATCTATGGGAGGATCCATAAAGACATTTGTTATATATGTAGCCGATCTATCTCGAACCAGATATCAATGCTTCAATTATGAATTCCATAACAACCCAAACCCACTAGTTTCTAACCTTGCTTCCTCTTCTATTCCTGACAATACTCCGAGGCGCCTGAAAAGAAGATGGCCTCGAGAAATTCTAATGTAGAATGTTATTGGAGTGCTACCAAGGGGTAGTTTCTCCATAAGTCTATATCATACCATTGCAACACTAATATCACATATGCTGGATGTATTGTTATGTAATACAGTTGTAAATGTCAATAAATAAACTTAATAACCAACTTAATTTAAAGCAACTAAAATTTTACTGTGTCCCTACACACTTAATGTGTTAAGATTTTTATTTTAGTATGCAAGGAAGTCAATTGTCAATTCTGTGCTTAGATTTGTTTTTAGTGAAATTTTGGACGACGTTAGAGATGAAATTATGAGGAACATAACCAGGAGGAACCAGTATATATTTTGTCTGTAAATATCATTGGTATCAGAGCCCGATTTTATGGAATTTTCAACTCTTGCCAATCTAATATTTTCGTTTCAACTTCCTTAATACCGAAATTAGTAATAGCCATAAAAAAAAAATTAAATCTGTACCACTACAACCCATGAAGGATGAGAGGTTCAGTACTTTGTAAGGAAGTACTGTAACTAGGCCAACGGTTGTGCAAGGAGGTGTGTGGTCAGAATCACGCTGGACCGCTAGATTTTTACCCAATTAAGGGTACCCTATTTAGGAGGCTGGTTGGACCCCAGGTGGCCTCCAGAACCCACAGAGTTGACTCACGGTTACAGGATTAGAACTAGAGTCCTTAGAGTTAGCCACGCGCTTTAATAGCCATAGCATACTGTGCAAGCCTCCGTTCTTTAGATTATTTGTTTATTCGATTATATTCCAAAAACATTCTTTCTTTTAGTATTATAAACAACTTGTGTGTGGTTTCTTCCTTCTACTTCGACATTTAAAAAAACACACGAACTCTTGAGGACAATCGTTTCACTACACGTATGCATATAACTAAATTGTGCCTGTACAAATGCATCAAGTAATAAGTCTTGTCCACTAGCTTAACCGTAACATAGACAAAATTCTAAACTACTTGTTTACTTGCTAGATAAATTTTAAGTTTACAACTTCTTACTTAATTCTCAGTTTATTTATGTTTAGTTGCTTAAAATTTAGTTATAAAAAGAAGATGATCTGGGTGCTGTCAAGAGAACCCAAATAGTAATAAAATTGTTTATTATGAGGAAACATTTCAGCCCACTTGCAGGGCTTCACCAGGGCTAAAAAAGACACAAATAAAATAATGTAACAAAGTGAAAAAATATATAGCATGAAATAAAAGTAAACGGAGGTGTGGTTAAATATGATTATGTGAAAATTTATATAAAAATGAACAAAGGAAAAAAAAAAAACGTACAATGAAAAGTATAAACAAACAAGAATTAAAAAAAAAAAAGGTATTGGATAATTAATGAAAACAGAAATAATAACAAATAAAAAGAAACATTTATTATTATATTATATTAATTTATTACTTTATAATTAATGCTTTTGATGGTACTTCCTTTATGTACTACAAACGGTCAATTAAGAATCTTCCAAAATTTATTTATCTATTTAATATTTAAAATATCTAATGATTTTATACGTGTAAAGCAGCCCTTAATCAGTGAATAACTATGATAATATCTTTCTAGAATAAACTTCATTGTTACTGTTTTTAACTTGATATTACGATTTTTATTTCCATCCATTAAGTTATTTTTCCGATATTCATTGCCATAAAATATTTTCGCCAATATTGACATTTAATCAGGATGTTTATTTCAAATAAACAGGGCCATCTCAATTCAATGTTACATGTATAATTTATGAGCAAAGTGAAACATTATTAATAATGTACTCTTCTCTTAGATATATACTCAATTTGACTGTCGTTGGAGAATAAAATCATTTTATAAGAACAGAAGGAACTGTGAAATATGCATGTAAAGAAAAATACTTTTGCGCATGGTGAAGAGAAAGTAATGAATGGAATTTGATGAAATTTATAATAAATTTCATTAGTATAAAATAACTTTAAAGTTAAATAACACAACATTAATGACTATCATAACTTGAAAGAAAATAATTACAAAATAAAAAATCGTGTCAAAGGAAGGAACGCAGCTGAATTATCTCAGAAAATGTTAACTATTGTCTCATTGGTAACATCAAACTGAAATCGAAGAGTATTTAAGGTTATAACATTTGTTCATTAACTAATATTTTGGAAACCTCCTTTATTATTATACTCGTTTATTACATACATATAACACGATGATATATTTATACCAGAGAAATATTACCTTGGATTATCTTAATTAACCAAAGTATAAATATTCATATTTATATCCATATTCATTAATTAATAAAACCTTCTCTAATATGAAAAGTCATACAAAATTGAAATTACAAGCGGGAATACACCTGGGATGTAATAGCAACTTTTTCGACTGACCATAAGAATGGATTTTTCCCTTTATAAAATCAGTTTTAATTTTTTTCGAAAAGAATCGCTAATACTGCTAAATCACGTTCTTCATTTCAGTAAAGTTGGAAAAACCTCTAATTTTAATAAAATAAGGTTTTTAAGTTTTTAAATTTTGATTTATCCATCGAAAATATAATGTGTGACTACATTATACCCCCTCCAAAAAAAAAAAATAGATTTAAAAAATGTGTTTAAAAATCGTTTTCTCTCTTGATATGAGACGGTTTACTATACAATTTTCTACAATGGAGTTTAGCAATTAGACACTTCATATAATACGTATTCAGAATTATTCATGAAAAATCCTTGAGGTTTGAATAAATAAATGAGAAAGGTTTGAAAGTTGGTTTGCAAGGCCTCTTAGTTCGTGAGCCCGTGCAAAAAATCGACATTATCTAATGAAAACTTTAATTGCACTTTTTTTTAATCTTTATTGCATCGTCAATGAAGAAATGAGAGTCACCCTACCTGCAAAATGGTGGCTGTTTCAAAACGTTAACAAACAATACAACACAAAAAACTTATAGAACTTCATTTAAAATAGAATAAATTGGCTAAAATATGAGCCCTAATTGAGCTGTTTACGCTCAATAATTCCCGATATATAGTTTTTTAAAAAGCAACATTTCATAACGAAAAATCAATAGTTAAATTCAAAAACTACTGATTTTGGGAAAAATATATCTTAGGAACCATTAGACATACGTCTGTCTGCCAGCACTCAAATTATAACTATTTGAAAGTACTATAAAGTAATTTTTAACATTTATTTTCGTAGAAGTAATAGTTTTTATCTTTCCACAATAAATTAACAAAATGTAGATTTCTAGTTGTTCAGACAAACCTTTTGATTTATGACAAAATATATCTCAAGAACTATCAGGCGTCGACCTGATGTCGACGTATAGAAGATAAACGTCATAAAATAATTTATAGCAACATATTTTTTATGGAATGATACTTTCTAAAAAAAGTATATCTCGGGAACTTTGAACGTAAATATCTCCTTCAAGTCTCATATTTTATTATTTTATCAAATTTACTCTATTTTAAATGATTTTCTATTAGGTTGTCAAGTGTTGTGGGTAGCTTTAAATATATGAAACACCGAATGAAAAAGTAATTAAACTATGCTTAGTAAAAAATCTAAAACACTTTTTTTTTGGGGGGGAGGGGAATGATTACTATTAAATCCAATCCTAAAAAGTAAAGTTATTTTTTTTTACAAAATAGAATTGGAAAGTTAAAATGTTTTTTGTTTTTTTTTTCAAAATTTCTTTGTTAGATTGATCTTACAGATTAACATTTCTAGTAAGAAATTAACATATTCGTATGAGATGCTCCCATGTTAATTTTTAATTTATATTATTCGAAAATGGGATATTTTGAGTTTTGATAGAAAACTCCTCATTTATTAGTTGATTTGAGGTGAAGGCAGGCTTATGAATTAAGTCAATTAATTTTTGGCCGAACTAGTCATCCTTTGGTACAAAGTATCTATGTTATTATAATTCAATTATAAATTTATTTTATACTATTATTATTTTTTTTTTTTTTACAATTTTCTTTACTATACTTTGATATCAAAGCGTTATTTATGTAAAACTAAAAGCGTAAAGCAGTGAAACAATGCAGAATGCAGATTTTATATTAAAAAATATGCTATTAATTTAAAATTATATGCGAACACACCATAATTAAACACAGAAGGTGGTTAAAGAAAAAAGAGACTGAAGGTAGAAAAAAGGAGATGTAATTTCTAATCTATTGTAGTTAAAACGAGTGTAGGAAGGTTTAGCAGAGTATTGTCTTACATAAGCAAACACTTGTCATATTGATTTAATTGCGGTTGTATATTGTAATGTTCCTCTAACTAATTGAGCGTGTAATATACTAAATTTTGTTTACAAAGTAACAATAGTTATTAATTATTTTCATTTCCTTCTTGCAAAAATAATAGCTGACCACTAACTACGTAGGTATTTTCATTATTTACAACAAATAGCGATCCGAAATTTGATTTACAATATTAATGCCTGTATGTTAATATTAGACATAAATATTAGACGTAGAGATGTCTATCAGCACTCAGACTGAAGCCAGTTGAATATTCCATAATGCAGTTTATAGTGATCATCTCCTTATGAATTGCAGTTTCCATAATATTTGGAAAAATAAATTCATAAAATGTTGATTTCTCGTTATCCGAAAAAACATCTTTTTTGTGTAAATTATGAAAGTTAACATCTGTATTATGGTCGTTACTAAAGCTCGGTAAATGTACAATAAAATGGTTCATAATAATTATTTAAACAGGTATAGTAGTTTTTTTGATATTTGCCAAAATAAATTAGAAAAAGTTGACTTCTCATTATTTGAGAAAGACCTATTTTCGTGAAATATTTAACGTAAAGATGATGAATCGATGGAATATTGATTCAATATATGGTTTATTAACAAAACCAAGATTGCGAAATCGACTTTGAATATTTTACAATATGACATAAAACACTGCCAAAGCCATTTTTTAATAAACAACTTATCACTTAAGGCTTCGCTATTATGTTGGCAGGACACCCAGAGCTGATCAAACTGCTCATGTACTCAGGGATAGATCTTCAGAAGGCAGACAACTTCGGTTCAACTCCACTCCATCTTGCCTGCCTCTCTGGTAACGTCGGTTGTGTCAAGATACTTTGTGAAAAGGTAATTCTACCATAATATTTTTGTACTAATAACTAAAGATACAATAATTCTTTTACGAATAGTTGACCGTAGATTAATAAGAGGTGAATAATACAAAAATAAACAAAACTTATTTATTTATGCCGACGTTTCGACCTAAATTTCAGGCCTTCATCAAGGTTGCATAGGCAGAGGTTCGGTCCAAAGTTCTTAGACATAATTTTTTTTTTTTATTGTTTTAAAATACTATATAGATTAAAAATATTCCAGAAACGTGCATGTTATATTTTACGTTTTATCTGCTGCGAGCTATTTCTATCTGCTAAATGGATGTTTTTTAGAATAAGAATTTTAGGGCCTCAAAAATCAATCAGCATAATCTAGTACAATATAAAAACTCTTATGCAAAGTAGAAAAAAAAACCAAAGCAGTGTGGTGGGAAAATACGCTAATGACATTTCTGAAAAATCTATTGTTGAAGAGAATCGATACTGAAATCTGTAACCTTGGTTATCAGACAGTACTTGTGGCTCTTTATATGCCTTATCTTTCGCCTTTCTCTTGTTTACAACATCCTTTTTAAATTACAATATTCGATTGTAGGGAGAGTAAAATAAACTTTTATTACATAATTTGAAGAGAGAATAGAGACTATAATATACTGTGTACAAAAGATCTCGTTAAGTATCTTTCGACAACTCTATTCGACTTAGATTCGGGATTGATTGGAACTTCCAGGAGGAGGTTGATATAGGGAGCTGTTCCACTATCTGAGATCTCATACTATTCTTTAGACTATTATAAGTTTCCGAGAAATAGGAATATATTGGGTCAAGGCGAATAGGAAGGCTGTATATTATAGGGGAACAATACTAAGGGGGTTGAAACTAATGCTGTTGTGGAAGGATTTATAAACAATATGACAATTCCCTTCAAATGACAATTTCACAGTCGGGGCTGTAAAGGTTATGTTTAGAGAATAATAGATGAGTTGCATCTCAGCCATAAACATCTACTGTTCATGATATGAATATTTAAATAATTTATTTATAGTCTACATTTCATTAAAATCAAGTTATTTGCAAAGCAACCATAATTCAAGAGCAGTACTCGCTAATTAGTACAAGAGCCCAAGAGGAGAAAAAAGGCAGTTATTTCACCCCATAATTGAAAACTAGGTATAATTACTAGTCAAAATTGATGAGTTTGCCAAGTATAAGTAGGGGGAATAAAAAATGGCGGCTGTTTCAAAACGTTAAAAATAATTAATTTTTTATTCGGAGTTATATATCTTTATAACTGCCAACAACAATAGAAAATCTAAGAGGGCTTAATTTAAATTAGAGTCAATTTGCTAAAATTTAAGCCCAGTCGAAATATTTACGTTCAATAGTTCCCGAGATATAGCTTTTTAAAAAGCAACATTTCATAAAAATATTGTATGGAACGTACTGAAATATCAGTAGTTAGTTAATTTATTTTGAGAAATCTATATCTCAAGAACTATGTGACGTAAAGATGTCTATTAGCACTCAAATTAAAGCTAGTTTAATGAAATAAAAGGTAGTTTATGACGTTTATTTTTGTTGGAGTAGTAGTTTTCATGAAATTTGCTGAAATAAATTGATTCACTGTTGTTCGGACAAATTTTCATTTGACAAATTTATATTCCTATGTGAATATCATAAAAACTACTAACCCTACGAAGATAAGTGTCATAAACTACTTTATGATAAGTTAAATTTCCTTTATTTTGAATGTTAGCAGACATATGTGCGTTTTATGGGTCTAGAGATATATTTTTTCAAAAATCAAACATTTTATACGAGCAACTAGAAATTAACATTTTGTGAGTTTATTTTGTCAAACACCATAAAACAATACTACTACAAAGGTAAACATTATTAATTATTTTATAGTAAATTTAACTAGCTTTAATTTGAGTGGTGACAGACATCTGTACGTCCTATGGTTTCTGAAAAAAAGTTTTTCATAAATCTAACTTATAGTAAGAACAAATATAAATCAATTTATTTAGCATATATCATGAAAACTACTATTCCTACGAAGGTAATGTCATAAACTACATTATAGTACATTAAACTAACTTTAATTTGATTGCTAATAGACATCTGTACGTCAAATAGTTTCTGAGATATTTCTCAAAATAAATTAACTAACTACTGACATTTTAGTAAATTTTTATGAAATGTTGCTTTTTAAAAGGCTATATCTCGAGAACTATTGGACGTAAATAGCTCTATTAGGGCTAATATTTCATTTTATTTTTGGTAGTTTATAAGATATAGAGCTTCGAATGAAAAATTAATGTTTTTTTAAGGTTTTGAAACAGCCGTCATTTTTTATTCCCCTACCTATACTTGGCAGAGTCATTAGTTTTGACTAGTAATAATACATAGTTTTCATTAAAGTAATAATAAATTGGGGTGAGATAAATGCCTTTTTTCTTCCCGGCTCTTGTACTATCTTTAATGGCAATTTCGAAGCTGTCTTTAGTTCCACAATTTGTTATAACTTAAGGCTGTTGCAATTCCTGGGAACATCGATTAAATGTTTCCTTTTTCGCATTTCAGAGTAAAATCGATTTAGAGCCTAGAGATAAAAATGAGAAAACTCCTCTGATGCTTGCCAAGAGTCACCGTCATGACGACATCGTGAAAGTTTTAGTAACCGAGTATAAAAGACGAAAAAGATGGATGCCGCCTATTACTGAACTATGGTAAGTGTAAATTTTTAATAGTTTGCTATTGTGGCAGTGCCGTCGCACTTTCATGTTATATGTGATAGTTGACTCCTGTCGCTGCAGTGACAGAAAATTGTAAATAATTTATAACCTCACTAGATCAACCTTATAATATGATATAAATGTATATGAGTTATCTGTATATATAGTTCTAAATCGTATGTTTACTGTATGTTGTTCGTCTATGGTGACATTTCTTTTTTTGTATTTAATTATTAGCAGTTTTATTATTCATTCACTAAGTTGAGATGAAAAATAACTGATTAGCTATGGAAACAAGCACTGAACTGTTGTGATTATACTGTCTCCACAAGAAATGGTAACCATGGAACCAGGTCCAAACCTTTAGTCATTTTTATATGATTTTTATGATTATTATTTTATGGGAAAGATACTCGAATTGGCAAAACATTTACTGTTTGGTAATTTACTATCATTTAAGTGATTTCAGACTTTCCCCATCAACCTTCCAGCAATATTGCTAGGAGCTTCCAACAATAAAAGCACTAATGTTCTCCTCTTTTTTTTCTTGTTGTTAATTAGTTAAAGAATATATTAAGATGACACAGCTATGATAAATATTTAAATCATTTCTTTGAAGGTTCTCTTGGAGTCGCTTCGCACTATTTAAATTTTTTTAAAATATCATACATGAACATAACACAGTAGAAAAAGAGTTAATAATATCTAATATAAGACATAATAACTAATATAAGAGTTAATATAAGAAATAATAATATCTAACTAACTTGCGAAACAATGATCAGCCGTAGTTAACTGATAAGAAGGCCGGTATGACGTCACATCTTGTAATAAGTTTGAACTGTGTGTATAAACTAAATCTGGACACTATTTAAATAATGTATTTATCACAAATTAAAGAGCTATTTCACGAAATAATGATTATTCACTAAATGTTTATTTGAAGAAATAATTCCAATCAAATAACGATCTGTATTTATTTTTGAAATAGTTAACCATCTAGTAATTATTCACTGAAATGAAACAGTATATTTATGATGTTATTTAATATATGGTATTTCACTGTTGTTGTTTTTTATTTTTAAAATAGATTATTTCACAATAACACAAAAAATATATACTCAAAACAATTATATTTCTGAAATAACGTTTAAAATCTTCAAAATGACGCAGTTAATTTTAATAATAATTTAATTTAGTTTGAATAAATATGTCATTTTATTTTATATGTTTAATTAATAATATATTAATGATAAAACATGATTTATTTTCTAGGGGTCTGCTGTTTGGTGGCGCTGGAGATTCTAAAGGACCATTGTTGCTGTTTATCGGGTCCATCCTCTTTTGGGAATATCCAATTTATATTCTTAAGGTAAAGTATTCTTCTTTCAAGAATAATCTACTTGAAGGTTACAGTGGAAAATCGTGGTCATTTTTTTTTTCTTCAAAAATGATGTATTTTGTTCCTGAGAGATTATAGTTTTAATAATTCTTATAAGGTTTCAACAATTACTGTGTAGATTACACCATCGCAGGCCCACCAACGGGGAATATCGTTTTCTTCCTGCTGGCTGGACCCCTGAAATTCCACCCTATTTTATCACATAATTTTTTTTTATTTGAATACTATCGAATTCTACATCATATTAATTAATCTATAGCTGTTTTTCATTTTTTTTTTTTTTTTCAACTTGGCTCTTATAAAGGGTACTAAAAGATTTTAGAGTAAACTTTCTTCTCCCAATCATTTAGAAAAAAAATGAGATAACTCGTTTTTCTCCTCTAATTTTAAATTATAAATTAATTAACTGGAACATTTTCCTATTATAAACAAATGATAGCATAAAATAAAAAGTTATAGACAAATGAATACAGGTTACAATTTTCAAATCGTGCAGGATAGGCCAAATAATTTGAAAACACAATATGGCCAAATAACACGACATTTATTTTTCTTTAATTATTTGTTTTTATCCTCTTTCCCCTATAATATATATAAAATACTCATATTTCACATTATATTACAGTTAATTTGTGTTTTTATATGGGGATTCAACAACCTATAAAAATTGTTGATAACAGACTCACATGGCATTGTCCACTTTAATGTAAATCCCTATAATAGAAACAATGGGGAATGTTTTGGCAACCGTTTGCGAAAAAAATTAATGTGTACGTATATTTGCTTGTAGTGCTAGAAGTAAAAAAAATAAAGTAATTTATTAAAAATTAATTTTTTTTTTCAAGCAAATAATTGTAATAACTAATAAAGCACTGCTTTAATTATATATACCTAATTTTATTTTTAATATTCTGGTATAAAAAAATGAAATAGCATTTAGAGCATTTGTTGTATTTTGATATTTTCTATCTCCCTCATCTCAATAATGTCAATCATTATCTTATGGTTTAAAAATTAATTCTGTGAAGTTTTTTTTTTTTAAACATCAGTAGCAGTCTAATTTTGAGCAATTCATGAAACAAAAAATAATTGGAAAATGCAACTTTTTCACAGTGAAATCTGAACCATGAAATTTGTATGAAATGGAAGAATGACCCATATACACATCGTAAGTAAACAAAGGTAAATAAATTAATTAAATAACAACAAAAACAACTGAGGTTAAACATTAAAAATAAGAAAGTAAAATAAACCGTCCTGAACATATTTATAACTATATGCAATATTTACATTCTACCCAGGGAACCCCAAACCCATTCCCGCCACCCATAGGTGGCGATGATAAAGCAGAAGTCCGTATTTCCAATGCTTCTCTCTCGGCCGCATATCGGGTACTGTCAGGGAGGGTTGAATGATACTGGTGTTTTCAGAGGCAAATCTGAAAGTGTTGAAGTAAATGCGTTATCTAAAGGAGTGCGTGGAATTTGATAAAATTAGCACGAGACATAATAGGTAAAAATCTTAAGTACCCAAGAAAATTTCATTGTAGTAAGATTAACGGTAGTAGCTTTTTCGCCCGTTTCGTGTATTTAACTACTTACCGACAGACAGACACGGGACCAATTTGTTACTTTATGTCTAAAACGTCATAGGGTGAAAACATTTTTTCACTTCCTGCATGAATACGAAGTTTGTATTACGTTTTCCAGTGATTAAGTAAAATATATTTGTTATTAGATTGAATAAGAGAGATTTTACTTGCCTTGTCTTTTCACTTTCTAACTAATAAGAAAACAAACTGCAGTGTGTTCCAGTTACCTGGAGCCTGATCCGAGGTTCACATTACTGCTTCATATATTGGAACCTGGTGATGTGGTTGGCTTGGGTCGTGGCCAACAGGAGGAATCCTGGCTACATACAGCAGAACTCTGAATGCTATTACCAGGCAATCAAACAGGTATAATTAATTAGTGATATTTTAATTAATAAGATCAATTTTGTGCAATTGTTGACTTTTATTTTAGTTGCGGTCCTACGAAATGAAATATGGTCCTCAATTCCAACATAGTTAAAATAAGTTGGTTCCCTCTAGATTAGACCAGAAATTACAAAGCAGTAATAAGAAAAAATATACTGCTCATTATTAAGCAGATTTTTTAAGGCAATCCACATCGAAGTGATGTTTGCCTAGTTGTCTACATGTGACCAACCTATTCTAACCATGGTTAGGGGTCAAGTTTTTCAATTTGCGGAGCGCCACTTAATGAAAAAAATCAACGCCCCAAGGTTGAATTCAAACCTCAGAATGATAGACTAGCGCCTAACCTCTGAGCTACGGTGCGGCCCTTATTAAGACTTTGACTTACATTATATTAAGACTTATCCAGAGATACTGTATGTGCTCTCCTCCAGACTGTCTAGCTGTGTTTACCAGGCCCTCGACTCGAGTGCCTCCAACACTCTCAATTTGATTCTCCAGGTTTTTTAGCATAACAATCCAACTGTCCGATGTCTCTTTTTCTAAGCTTACATTCTTGAGTATCTTCCCAGTGTAAGTTCTCTCTGTACTTTCCGACCACTACCCTCTGAATTCTCCAAGTTCCTTCTCTCTTCCCTCATCCTCTCTTAAAAAAGTATATTTGTCACACCTCTAATATTTTGTACCTCTTTCCATTTTTTTTTTTTGGTCGGGTGCTTCTCTTTGGGGAGAGGGACTTTCTCCTGGAAAAACGAAGTTACTTTCTTTCTAATTGTGGGAACTTTTGATACTTTATTGCCTCCTATCTTTTGAACGCTAAAAGTTCTTATCTTCTTATGATGCCAGGTGCTTAAGGTGTTTGTTAGGATCACCTACCTGGGCTTGGGCGGTGCCAGAACCCGAAGGTCTGTCCTATTGTCAATGTATCGATACTCATGAGTTGGAAATAATAGTTAGAATATGTATATTATAAAATTAACTACTTTTTTCATTCCTGTATTCGCATATCAAAATATTCTTTCTGTGCAACTTATTCATTTATAACTATTTGTTGGAATGGTTTGAGAGAGCATAAAGCTGTACGGTTATAAACGGCTATTGATTTCGGAGGTTTAGTTTTTGTTTGGGTTGTCCCCAATCGAACCCTACAGGGTACGTAGGGAAATATACGTCTCAGGAACGAATGGTTGAAAGTCTCATATGTCAAGAAATCATTCTATTGTTTAACGCCACAAAGATTCATCAAAATATGCAAATAAAAACCTTCTAAACCACTCATAAAGACCAGTTCAACGATACTTAGAAAGGTCACATGAAGGTTTTTCTGTTACAGATTCCTTATTATGATAAGTTGAAGAGAAGGGACATAGTCCTCAGCCGTCTTTGCCACTCCTGTCACTGCGTGAGGCCCCTGAGGGCAAAGCATTGCAGGATCTGCAACAGATGCGTCGCCTACTTCGACCACCATTGTCCATTCATTCACAACTGCATCGGAGTCAAGAACAGGTCTCAGTCATACACATCAAAGAAAACTAATCAAAATTAGTTTGTACATCTAAATGTTGATAGAATAAGTAATTAGTAGGATCAACCATATCACGCATCAATGGCGTTTTTCTGAGCAGTGGAAATGAGGTAACTCACAAATTATTTAGCAATCAACTCAAAAACACCTGTCACAGGTAGAGAGAGACCCCTTCAATTTTTGTGATTTTACGATTCCGGTTAAGTCTGTGTAAAGTAGGTACTTTTCAAAAGACTTGAAGGGTTACTGTATGCAGGACCATTGCTAATACAGAAATGGAATTTATTTCTTCTTAATAAATTTGTTAGTGAAGTAATTAAATTAGGAAAATATATGTCCAAGCAAAAATTAGATAAACATTGATTTTTGTGAACTATTTTTTGAAGAGGAGTCGGTCTTCCACTGTCTTTGATTACAAATTTTCTTTATTGCAACAAACTGTAAAACTTAAGTTCTACCATTGTCTCTGCCATCGTGTCAGTATTTAATAATAT